>NC_073387.1:50585877-50885877 GCF_028641065.1 Leucoraja erinaceus
TTCACCCACCACCCTTTGATGACACCCAACTATTTGACTCTCATCTTCTGCAGAAGACCACAGCTTTCTGAGAAATACCAAGGATGAAAGTCTACAGTGTGCATGCAAGTGAAATGCAGCTTTAAAAAATCAAAAACAACCCTTTGCTGATATTTAATGCAGCAGCAATGTATAAATGGAGCATGCGTCAAGAAGGGACAATGTGAAAATCATTTACTTTTACTTCAGTTCATTGTCACATGTAGCAAGGTACAGTAAACAGCTGTTTTGTTGCATACTATCCAGTCAGTGGAAAGACCACAATCGAGTCGTCCACATTGTACAGATACAGGATAAAGGGAATAACAATTAGTGCAAGATTTAGTGCCTATAACATATGGTGCCAGTAAAATAGACAATAGACAATAGGTGCAGGATTAGGCCATTTGGCCCTTCGGGCCAGCACCACCATTCAATGTGATCATCCCCAATCAGTACCCCGATCCCTGCCTTCTCCCCATATCCCCCGACTCCGCTATTTTTAAGAGCCCTGTCTAGCTCTCTCTTGAAAGCATCCAGAGACCTGGCCTCCACCGCCTTCTGAGGCAGAGAATTCCACAGACTCACCACTCTCTGTGAGAAAAAGTGTTTCCTCGTCTCCGTTCTAAATGGCTTACTCCTGATTTCCTCCCACGCTCCATGACGTGCAGATTTGAGTGGTTAAATGACTTTGGTGCAATTTGTAAATTGTACCTGGTGTGTGTAGGATCGTGCTAGTGTACGAGCAACTTTCCCATCAAGTCTCCTCCGCCATTCAATCATGTCTGATCTATCTCTCCCTCCTAATCCCATTCTCCTGCCTTCTCCCCATAACCCACAACATCCGTACTAATCAAGGATCTATCTCTGCCTTAAAAATATCCATTGACTTGGCCTCCACTGCCTCCTGTGGCAAAACTCCACAAATTCACCACCTCTCGGACTAAAGAAATTCCTCCTCATCTCCTTCCTAAAGGAACGTCCTTTAATTCTGAGGCTATGGCCACTGGTCCTAGACTCTGCCACTAGTGGAAACATCCTCTCCACATCCACTCTACCCAGGCCTATCACTATTTGGTAAGTTTTAATGAGATCCCACACCTCATGCTTCTAAACTCCAGCGAGTACAGGCCCAGTGCCGTCAAACGCTCATCATACATTAACCTATTGCTGTACTGAGGGCTCTTGGGGTGCAGGTCCATAGCTTCCTGAAAGTGGCAACACAAGTAGATAGGGTGGTCAAGTGTTTACCTCTCATTCTGGAAATTGAATATAAATGTTGGGAAGGCGTGTTGCCGCTGTTTAAAACTTTGTTCGGGCCGAATTTGGAGTGTTGTGTTGCGTTCTGGTCACCACATTACAGAATAGATGTGTAGTTCTATCCTACACTCTAGGGACAATTTACAGTAACTTACGAACCTGCACAATAACGTTGTAACTAAAGTAGTACTCAACTGTAGTTTAGTTTAGTTTAGTTTAGTTTAGTTTAATCGATAATGTTTTTTTATTAATGTTGAATGTTTTATGTGTCATTCCTAAATTACGTTGTCACTTGCGGGCAGAGCACCAAGGCAAATTCCTTGTATGTGAATACTTGGCCAATAAACTTATTCATGAATTCATTCATTTAGAGCTACAGAACGGAAACAGGCCCTTCAGCCCACCGAGTTCGCGCCGACCAGCGATCCTCGCACACTAACACTATCCTACACACGCTAGGGACAATTTACAATTATACCAAGGCAATTAGCCTACAAACCTGTACGTCTTTGCAGCGCGGGAGGAAACCAGAGCACCCGGAAAAAAACCCAAGCATGTCACAGGGAGAACGCACAAACTCCATATAACCATATAACAATTACAGCACGGAAACAGACCATCTCGGCCCTTCTAGTCCGTGCCGAACACTTATTTTCCCCTAGTCCCATCTACCTGCACTCAGACCATAACCCTCCATTCCTTTCCCGTCCATATACCTATCCAATTTATTTTTAAATGATAAAATCGAACCTACCTCCACCACTTCCACTGGAAGCTCATTCCACACAGCTACCACTCTCTGAGTAAAGAAGTTCCCCCTCATGTTAACCCTAAACTTCTGTCCCTTAATTCTCAAGTCATGTCCTCTTGTTTGAATCTTCCCTGCTCTCAGTGGGAAAAGCTTATCCACGTCAACTCTGTCTTTCCCTCTCATCATTTTAAAAACCTCTATCAAGTCCTCCCTTAACCTTCTGCGCTCCAAAGAATAAAGAGCTAACTTGTTCAACCTTTCTCTGTAACTTAGTTGCTGAAACCCAGGCAACATTCTAGTAAATCTCCTCTGTACTCTCCTCTGTAAATCTCCTCTAGTAAATCTCCTCTGTACTCCATAGAGACAACGGCCGTAGTCAGGATCGAACCCGGGTCTCTGGCGCTGTGAGGCAACAGCTTTACCGCTGCGCCCACATCGTGCTTGTCCTTCCACCACCGGTCTTCTCCTTGGTCACACTCTCTGATCACACTTTGGCTTTTGGTGCAACCCAACGAGGTCTGCTCGAGCTCAGAATATCTTTGAAGCAGAAAGCAATCACACAGTCCCGCTTCAGTGGGTCCTGGTGTTGTTTGTACTGAAAATTCAAAGAAAGAAAAATAACATTATAAATGATTATGCAAAAGAGAAAAATGCCATAATTTGTAAACTGTTCACTAATGCCAGTAAAAATCAGGACTGGGTTATAAGATGCTAAAACCCATTTGTTATTTTATTTTCTTTAAACTTGGTATATTATCCAGAATGATATTTTGAACTTAAAATTAGGTTCAATTATTTTATAAGATCCATTGAATGCAGAACACATTTTCACTTTTACCTTACACTAAACGTTATTCCTTTACCATGTATCTGTACACTGTACACATGTATCTGTACACTAACCTTCCCTCTGTCTGGTTAGCACGCAACAAAAGCTTTTTGCTGTACCTCGGTCCACGTGACAATAAACTAAACTGAAACTGAAACAAACTAATCTGAAAACCACTGATATTCACCTTGCTGCCTAGACCCTCTTATAATGGCTCCTTGGTCGATATAGAGTCATAGAATCATACTGATATAAGGTGGAAACAGGCCCTTCGACCCAATTTGCCCACACCAGCCAACATGTCCCAGCTAGTCCCACCTGGTCCATATCCCTCCAAACCTGTCTTATCCATGCACCTGTCTAACTGTTTCTTAAACGTATATCTCCCTGTTCTTCCATGAAGACCATGTACACCCGGGTTACCATCCAAGACACCAGTGCAGGCACGAAGGGTGAATGCCATTCTTTCTATTTCTGTTTCTGTAATCACCAATCTTCTGCTTTCATTTTTACGTTGGGCTACAAAGGAAGGTTCAATCGCGTTGTTCAAAGGAGAAATGGATAAGTATCGGGAAGGAGATAATAATGGTGCCTGGGGGTTGGCACGGTGGTGCAACGGTAGAGTTGCTGCCTGACAGAGCCAGAGGCCCATGTTCGATCCTGTCTGCAGGTGCTGTCTGCATGGAGTTTGTACATTCGCCCCATGACCCGTGTGGGGTTTTCCCGGGTGCTCTGGTTTCCACCAAAGAAATACGGCTTTGTAGGTTAAATGGCTTTGGTAACATTGCAAATTGTCCTCAGTGTTTAGGATAGTGTTCGTGTACGGGGTGATTGGCGTGGACTCGCTGGATTGAAGGGCCTATTTCCACACTGTATCTCTAAAGTCTAAAAAATCTACAAAATCCTGGTTTAGGGAGTTATTAGCTACAAGGCGAGGTTGGACAGACTTGGATTGCTTTGTCTGGTGCATTGGAGGCTGAGGGAAGACTTGGTAAAAGTATCTAAACTTGTGAGGCACGGCTGGGCTGTAGAGGCAGAATCCTTTTCCCAGGGTGGAAATGTCAAAGACTCGAGGAAATAGCTTTACGGTGAGAGGCACAGAGTTTAAAGGAGATGGGGCCGGGCAGGTTTTTACACAGAGCGTGGTGGGTGTTTGGAACGCGCTGCCAGGGGTGGTGGTGGAGGCAGATTTCACAGATGCATTTAAAAGGATTTTGGATAGGCACATGGATATGCATGGAATGGAGGCATTGGGATCACATACAGGCAGAGGAGATTAATTCAATTTGGTTTCAATTTCATGTTGGGCACAGGCATTGCTGGCTGAAGGGCCTGTTCCTGTGCTGTACTGTTTATTCTATCAGCTATGAATCTAGAGTGGGCATTTGGGACCACCTACAATTAATCTTGCTTGGTCTTTGATGACGTGTGCTGCCTTCTTTAGATGGCGATTCCTGTAGATCCCTTTGATGGCAGGGAAGTCAAAAGCATGATGGACGTTTTGGATATCATGTTAATTCAACATATTTTCTATTTTTAGTACATTACGTTTCTAGGCATCTATTCCTACATCATCTGCGTTTTGGAAGGTATTGGGAAACATTCTTTAGACTTTCTTTAGACTTTCGACTTTTAGATTAAGACTTTAGACTTTTAAACATAGAAAATAGGTGCAGGAGTAGGCCATTCGGCCCTTCGAGCCTGCACCGCCATTCAATATGATCACGGCTGATCATCCAACTCAGTATCCTGTACCTGCTTTCTCTCCATACCCCCTGATCCCTTTAGCCACAAGGACCACATTTAACTCCCTCTTAAATATAGCCAATGAACTGGCCTCAACTACCTTCTGTGGCAGAGAATTCCAGAGATCCACCACCCTCTGTGTAAAAAAAGATTTTCTCATCTCAGTCCTAAAAGATTTCCCCCTTATCCTTAAACTGTGACCCCTTGTTCTGGACTTCCCCAACATCGGGAATAATCTTCCTGCATCTAGCCTGTACAACCCCTTAAGAATTTTGTAAGTTTCTATAAGATTCCCCCTCAATCTTCTAAATTCTAGCAAGTATAAGCCGAATCTATCCAGTCTTTCTTCATATGAAAGTCCTGACATCCCAGGAATCAGACTTTAGACTTTAAACTTTAGACTTTAAACTTTTGCCTTTTAGATGTTTACACTTTCTCCAAGGCTTTTATGTGATGCAGATACTAATTGTAGAGTCAAAAGGAGATTTGGTTTGGGATGTTCTCTCTTGCTTTTGGTTGCGATGTTTCCATCCAGGCTCTCGATCTGTTCGGGGGAATGGGAGAGACCGTTTTGTATCTGTTGAGTTCATTTGGTACTTTTCAGAATACCTGACCCCCTTATTGTGTACCTTCGTGAAGAATTTGGTAGCTGAGATCGCTGAAGGAACAAGACGCTGGAATCTTGAGTCAAACACAAAGTGCTGGACCCTTCTTCAGTAGGAAGTTCCCTATCTGAATTGCTGTCTATCCATTCCCTCCACAGATGCTGCCTGACCTGCTGAGTTACCCCAACAGTTTTTACTGAGTTACCCATCACTGTTTTACCCGAGATTGCTAACTAGCTTGGATAGAATCATGGACATCAACTTATTTCCCCGCCCTTTAATCAATGTGACTTGTGCGCACAACATGCCTATAAACACGGACTCAGGCACCTAAACAAGACCTCAGATCATGCCGGACGCAAGACCCCTGGATTTCATTGGTAGCCATGGTTGCCATAGGAATGATTGATAGAGATCAAGCCATGAAGGTATGAGATATGATCTGCACGGTGCTTTAAGTTTCGATTACAATCTAATGCCTCTACATGAATTGAAAATAACCTTACTAAAATTATATCTCAAAGGTATATCTGATGTTCTGAACAATGCATTCCAACATATAAAAGCAGACCATGCAAAGGATCAGTGTGAAAGGTCCATTAATTAATGGCCATTGACGTAGATCATCGACATGTCTCTTGTGGCCGTGTCATTCGTGAATTCCAAGGCAACCTTCCACTGACAATATAACAAGCTATTTCATCAGGCCCAGTCCGTCTCTTCTACATATTCCCAACCGATCCGGGTTATTCCGGGTCTGACAAAATATGCATCTGGAACAACAGTAGAAATGCTCACCAATTATAAGGCGGGTCTCAACCCGAAACGTCACCCATTCCTTCTCTCCAGAGATGCTGCCTGTCCCGCTGAGTTACTCCAGCATTTGGTGTCTCTCTTCGATTTCAACCAGCATCTGCAGTTCCTTCCTCCATATTTAGTTTCAGCTTAGTTTAGGGATACAGTGTTAGTTTAGAGAAACAGGCCCTTCGGCCCACCAAGTCATCGCCAACCAGCGATCCCCATACACTAATATTATCCTACACACACACTAGGGACTGTTTACAATTTTTACCGAAGCCAATCGACCGCAGATGCTTATAAATTGTAAATTATCCCGAGTGTGTGTAGGATAATGTTAGTGTGCAGCGATCGTTGGTCGGTGCGGTCTGGGTGGGCCGAAGGGCCTGTTTCTGCGCTGTATCTCTAAAGCTTATAAAGCCGAAAACCAAGCTCCCAACTTTCTATCTTTTTCAAATGAATCTCTCTTTCCTTCCAGCTTGACAATCCTTGACTGTCACTTTCTTTTAGTTTAGTCTGGAGATATACGGCACGGAAACGGGCCCTTCGGCCCATCGAGTCCGCACCTACCAGCGATCCCCGCACACTAACACTATCCTACACACACACGGTGGACAATTTACATTCATACCAAGCCAATTAGCCCACTGACCTGTACGTCTTTGGAGCTTGGGAGGAAACCGAAGATCTCGGAGAAAGACCGCGCAGGTCTTGGGGAGAACGTACAAACTCCATTCAGACAAGCACCCGTGGTCAGGATCGAACTCGAGTCTCTGGCAGCAGTAAGGCAGCAACTCTACCGCTGCGCCACTGTGCCGCCCTGCAATAATCTTCAGCAGATGATAAAGATTGCAGGTAATGTCCCTCAGACTTCACATTCCAACAAGGACCAGCAGACAACCATAAGACGTTGGAATCTTGGCTGATTCTTCCACACTTTCGCCATTCCTGGTGTTCTAATTTATTGCCCCCAAACGCTGAAGCATTGGCTCCATCTCGCTTCATGGTTCATTTTACAATGGGCAGGTAAATTTCATATTCATATTTTACCTAACATTCTTCAAAATGCTGGCACCCAGTCTTTCTGTGAAGCATACCCAAAATATTTCTTTAGAAGTGTTGAATACTGGCTGGAGAACAATAGGATGAAAGAAGAGAAATATGAAAGGAAAGTTGAAAGTTAAAAGGCAAGGATAAAGACACAACAGATAATAGCAACTCAATTGAAACAAAACTAAAAAGTATGGAAAAAGTTCAATAAAAAATTAGGTCATGGGGGAAAAAAAATTCCAATCTTTGATTTAATTTCAATTAATTTCCCCTCTGTATTGGCATTTTTTTAATCTATTTTGGCTCACCTTGTTGGTTGACTCCATAAATTTGTGAAATGATGTGTCGATAATTCAAATCTGAAGGATGAGAGAGAATTCTTTTCCTTCCAAGTTGACTGAAATCCCTGGGTATAAAATTGTAAAATGCATGAAAAGGTCCAAATATTATGCTGGTGAAGCCAAACGAAAGGTAAAGGTTTCTCGTTCGAGAAAATGGCGTTTGCCTTGTGGCTCTTTGACAAAAGGGTTTATAGTTTAGAGCTCAGTTTTAGTGTTTGGAGATACAGCGTGGAAACAGGCCCTTTGGCCCACCGAGCCCATGCCAGCCAAGGTCTATCCTGCACGCTGGGGATAATTTACAGAAATCAATTAACCTACAAACCAGCACGTCTTCGGAATGTGGAAGGAAACTGGAGAAAACCCACAAGGTCACAGGGAGAACCTGCAAACTGCTGAAAGATAGCAGATTTTCAGATTTTTAAAGTTGATATTCAGGCACTAATACTGCTGCATTCTCTGGTGCCCGGCAGTCTTGCAAGAAAAGTCCATCACACTTCGAAGGGAAGTTCACTGATTTATAATAACTCTGTGAGAACTCACGAGGGGAAGTTCTGTGATTAATTCTGAGTGCTTCCTAATCTATGAGAAAGATCTTTATATCCTATCTAAGTGAGTTTTGAGTCATTCTCAATAGAGTCCCAGTAACAGTGGTCCATTGCTCTCTATATCAAAGAAGGACAAATGTTAAGGGCTTTGCTGACAATTCATAGTGAGTTGTGAAGAGTTTGCTAAATAGTTGCAGAGCCATGTAGACAGATAAAATAAGCATGGAAAAAGATAGCAGATGAGAACATGTTAGGTTATTCATTCCGGTAAGATGAACATTGGGCAGAATATGTTTTTATATTGTGAAGACTTTTTTACCAGTTTCAGAAAGGTTTGTTTGACTTTGTACATGAACCATAGAAAGTTAATTTACAGCAAGCAATTCAGCACAGTGGCACAACGGTAGAGTTGCTGTCCTACAGCGCCAGGGACTCGGGTTTGATCCCGACCACCAGTGCTGTCTGTACGGAGTTTGTACGTTCTCCCCGAGACCTGCGTGGCTTTTCTTCGGGATCTCCGGTTTCCTCCCGCACTCCAAAGACGTACAGGCTTGTAGAGTAATTGGCTTCTGAAAATAATAAATTGTCCCTAGTGTGTCAATAGACAATAGACAATAGGTGCAGGAGCAGGCCATTTGGCCCTTCGAGCCAGCACCGCCATTCAATGTGATCATGGCTGATCATCCACAATCAGTACCCCGTTCCTGCCTTCTCCCCATATCCCCGGACTCCACTATTTTTAAGAGCCCTATCTAGCTATTTCTTGAAAGCATCCAGAGAACCTGCCTCCACCGCCCTCTGAGGCAGAGAATTCCACAGACTCACCACTCTCTGTGAGAAAAAGTGTTTCCTCGTCTCCGTTCTAAATGGCTTACTCCTTATTCTTAAACTGTGGCCCCTGGCTCTGGACTCCCCCAACATCGGAAACATGTTTCTTGCCTCTAGTGTGTCCAAGCCCTTAACAATCTTATATGTTTCAATGAGACATCCTCTCATCCTTCGAAACGGAGTGTACAAGCCCAGCTGCTCCATTCTCTCAGCACTGAGAATAGAACTGGTGTACAGGTGATCACTGGTTGGCATGGAAACGGTGGGCCAAAAGCCCTGTTTCCATGCTGTATCTCTTAGACCAATCTATACCGATGAGAAGCAAGTATTACATCACAGAACATAAGGAGTTCCAAATTATTTTATTATTTTATTTTTATTATTAATAACATTATTATAATGAATAATATTAATATTAAATATTATAATTATGTCATAGACACAAGGTACTGCAGATGCTGGTTTCCAAAAAAAGACACAAAGTGCTGGAGTAACTCAAGGGGTCAGGCAGCATCTCTGGATAAAGCACAACTAAATCCCTGGAGGACATGAAGTAGTCTCCTGACCTGAAAGGTCACCTGTTCACAAGACCATAAGACTTGGGAGCAGCATTGCCCATTGAGTCTGCTCTGCCATTCAATCATGGCTGATCTATGTTTCCTTCTCAACCCTATTCTCCTGCCTTCACCTCGTAAACTTTCCTCCCACCTCAGGAGTTGCTCCCTGACCTGCTGTGTGACTCCTGCAAAGGGCGACATGGTGGCGTAACAGCAGGGCTGCTGCCTTACAGCGCCAGAAACCCAGGTTCGATCCTGGCTATGGGCGCTGTCTGTATGTTCGTGAATTTGTACGTTCTCCCCATGACCAGCGTGGGTTTTCTCCAGGAGCTCTGGTTCGCTCCCACACTCCAAAGACGTACAGGTTTGTAGATTAATTGGCTTGGTAAAATTGTAAATTGGCCCTAGTGTGTGTGGGATAGTGTTAGTGTGCGGGGATCGCAGATAGGCGCGGACTCGGAGGGCCGAAGGACGTTTCCGCGCTGTATCTCTAAACTAAACCAAACTAGGATTCGCTAACTTCAAATGCCCCTTGATTTCCCTCTCTCTACATCCCCTCCCCCTTCCCAGTTCTCCCACCAGCCTTACTGTCTCCGACTACATTCTATCTCTGTCCCGCCCACTCCCCTGACATTCAGTGTTTATTTGTCATATGTAGATTAACACAGGGTCAACGGTACAATGAATTGTGTTTGTCAAGACAAATGGTCACCTCAGCAAGAAGGGTCTCGACCCGAAACGTCACCCATTCCTTCTCTCCAGAGATGCTGCCTGTCCCACAGAGTTACTCCAGCATTTTGTGTCCATCATTAAGCTAAACACTTGGCGGCTTCATTTATTATCTTTGATAGCTGAGGAGCGGAGAAAGCCCACTAAGTACCTGATCTTCATAATCACGCTGGCAACGGAAGACTGGATAGACTTCTTCTTGGTTTCTTGGTCCTCCAAAATATTCCAAATAGAATTTAAACTGGAGGTGGTGAAAGGCTTAAGCCAGAAAGGGTTATTGGGAAGAAAGAGCTAGTTTAAATTTAGTTGCATCTGGTTGGGTAAGTATAGTTGGGTGGAGATTATTCCATGCTTTAATTGTGCGGGGGAAGAACGGATTGCTGTACACATCTGTCTTTGTAGCTGGGATCACAAATTGGATCGAATGCCCTCGTCTGCTCCTAATTGGTTTGGGTTTGGAGAATCGCAACATATATCTATGATTTTCTTTGTTAAATAGAAAATAGAAACATAGCAACATAGAAAATAGGTGCAGGAGGAGGCCATTTGGTCATTCGAGCCAGCACCACCATTCATTGTGATCATGGCTGATCGTCCCCAATCAATAGCCCGTGCCTATAGAAACATAGAAAATGTTAATTTGGCTAATGAGTGTGCAACATTAATAATCAGACTCCCGTGTGTTACTTAGTGGAACGTGCAGATTTACGATCGATACAATTTGCCTAGATGTCGATGCCACTTACCTTTTGATCGCTTTGTTTGAAAAGTGGGACTAGTGATGGATGGAGCACTCATAACCGAGAAGAGAGAACTTGTGTTATATAAACAGTTACCATATTTATAATGATTCTGACTGCGTGTAGCGTTACTGTGAGGGTCACCGTACTGTTCAACTCAATCTTATGACCAAACATTTATCAACGCGCATTGTTCAAAATCGACTAGTTATTAATTTTCAACCATCTGGGCACCTTGACCGACTGGGGTGATGCCAAGAACATCACCTGGAATAAATAGTGTACAACAATATCATGAAAATAAAAGAGTAATAAACACTTTGAAGTAACAACTAGGCATGCATTACACGCTTTAACAGAAATGCCATGAAATGACTAGTTTTATCAAGTTAGATTAGATAACCCCATTTTAATCTCCCAAAGCACACAAAAGCGTAATGGTAGGTGAAATATGCCTGAGCTCAGATTCTCTAATCTTTGGTTGAGACCGGGATGAGCAACTGAAGCTCTGTTTAAAATAGGAGGTACACAAAATTGCTGGAGAAACTCAGCGGGTGCAGCAGCATCTATGGAGCGAAGAAAATAGGCGACGTTTCGGGCCGAAACCCGTCTTCCCTTTTCCAGCATCTGCAGTTCCTTCTTGAACACTCTGTTCAAAATAGTTTGGTTTAGTTTAGTTTAGTTTAGTTTAGAGATACAGCGCGGAAACAGGCCCCTTCTCCCACCGAGTCCGCGCCGCCCAGCGATCCCCGCACACTAGCATTCTCCGACACACAGGGGACAATTTACAATTTTTACTGAAGCCAATTAACTTGCAAACCTGCACGTCTTTGGAGTGTGGGAGGAGACTGGAACACCCGGTTAAAACCCACGCGGTCACGAGGAGAACGTACAAACTCCGTACAGTCGGGATCGAACCCGGGTCTCTGGCGCTGTAAGGCAGCAACTCTACCGCTGCGCCACCGTGCCGCCCAGTAGTCTCCAGATTTTTATCAACTCCTGCGGATTCACCATGGAAAGTATACTGTGTTGGGTTTTAGCACTGTTTGGTTTGGGAACAGCTCTGCCCAAGAAGTTGCAGAGAATTGTAGATGCAACTCAGTCCATCACACAGACCATACTTCCCACCATTGACTCCATCCACACTTCATGCTGCCTCAGAATAAGAGCCGAAATTCTCAAATGCTTTTCCCACTCCAGGCTCACAACCAGATTCAGGACAGCTTTTCCTCCTTTGTTATCAGGCTTCTGAACGATCCTTCCATAAGCTAGGTTACAGTCTGATTTACTGCTATCCCCTTGAGGACATTGGAACCAATGTGTTATAATGCACTACAATGCTGAGAACTATATTCATCATCATCATCATCAACCTCATCCTCATCATCATCGTTGAAAACATCAATGGGCAACGTGCCTTGCAATGCCGTGTACGACAGTGATCGCAACCTCTAATGAAGTGTGGATGGCCGTTGGCTCGCTAGAAGCTCATCCGCCCTTTGACAGGTCTTGTTTTTGGTCCTGCTGGGGGTCCACAGCCCCCCCTCTCACCTGGCAAACCAGGTGGGGGAGACGGTTTAATCGCCGACTATCCGACCATGGAGCAGGTAGCACGGGATTACGTGGTACCCGTGTTGGTGGGAACTCCCCCGACCTGACCTGCATTCGGCTCTCTGTATCTTCCCCTATTCTATATTTATGTATGGTCTATCTGATTTGTTTGGATGGCAGGCAAAAACAAAGCTTTACACTGTACCAGACAGTAATATATCTAATCCCAAACATAAACCTAAGAGACTGAGGTTCGTACTTTGTTCTTATCACAACCTACCGAACTGAGTGGAAATAAAATTGATCCTCAATCCCGAAGAACAGTCTAAGAAGAAGTAGGAATGTACACGCCAGTATTGATCAGTCGTGTCAGTAAGCAACTGAGCCTGGTTTAGCTCAATTCAGAATTCAAATGGGTTGGAAACCTGTGCAAAAATTTCCTTCGCTCCATAGATGCTGCTGCACCTGCTGAGTTTCTCCAGCACTTTCGTCTACCTTCGATTTTCCAGCATCTGCAGTTCTTTCTTAAACATGTTGGAGTAACTCATGAAACACCTCCTGCCTCCCGAAAAACCTCCTGGCCTCTACCTCCCGAAAAAAAAAAAACATAGAAAAAAGGTACAGGAGTAGGCCATTCGGCCCTTCGAGCCAGCACCGCCATTCAGTCTGAAGAAGGGTCTCGACATGAAACGTCACCCATTCCTTCTCTCCAGAGAAGCTGCCTGTCCCACTGAGTTATTCCAGCATTTTGTGTCCATCTATATAATCCCTCTGTTTATGCAACATATTGCCCTAGATCTGTAATACGGAATCTTGTTTGTGTTTCTGACTTTATCAAACAGCACGGCAACCTTTAGCGATTTATGTGTCAATGTTCTTAAAATTACTCAGTTCCTATTTCCATCACTTTGCTGTCTTTCAAGGAATAAGTAGCACACCTTAATTACTTCCACCCAAGTGAACAGCTCAGATTTTGTTATTCAATTAATTTATCCACCCATTTTGCAAATCTTTCCACTTCATACCACAACTTGGTATCAGTTCTATAGAGTGCGACACATCTGTTTTGATGTGGCCCTTGGAAGTAAAAGATAAGAGTCAGTGTCCAACGACAATATAAAAGCAGTTTTCGTTCTTCAAACGGTTCATTATCTGGAGATATGTTGCTGGTTATTGCTTTGAAGAACTGTTTTGCTGAAGGGGTAAATGGCTCAATTAAAAAAAAGCCAACTATCGCTGGATCTAGTGATTATTTCTCTATTAGTAATGGATCTTAAACAGATAAGCCTAATCTAAAAAACAAATTGCCCTGATTATATCTTCGCGACTATTGCATAAACTCAACAAAGTATAACAAAAAATTAAAAGGTGGAATTAGAATGGAATTAGACCAATAACTGGGATCCACAATCCCGCGTCCAGCGCAGTGGTGCAGTTGGTGGAGCTGCTGCCTCACTACGGCAGAGATGCAGGTTCGATCCCGACCTCGGGACCGCGGGTGCTGTCTGTGTGGAGTTTGCACTTTCTCCCTATGTTTTCCCCGGGTGCTCCGGTTTCCACCCGCGTTCCAAAGACGTGCGGGCTTGTAGGATAATTGGCCCTCTGTAAATTGTCCCCTAGTGTGCAGTGGGATAACTAGTGTGAAAGGATTATTAATAGTTGGCGTGGAATCGGTGGGCTGAAGACCCTGTTTCCATGCTCTATATCTAACCTTTGAACATCTCAGCTACTTATGCTTTTAGTTTTATTAAACCTGAAATAACTTTGTTGGTTTACAGCCTTACAAATAGTTACAAACAAAAGAAACTTTTGATTTTAAATGTCCACAAATTTTTATGATTACATCCAAATAGATCGTCTTGCTATGCAATTCGATTACTACCAAATCTAACTGTTACAGTGAAGCTCCCAACACTGTACGGGACATGGGGGATAGGGTTAGGGTTAGGGTCTCGACCCAAATCATCACCAATTCCTTCTCTCCAGAGATGCTGCCTGACCCGCTGAGTTACTCCAGCATTTTATGTCTATATATCTGGATTCTACTGTATGGGACATGTTGGCCGGTGTGGGCAAGTTGGGCCGAAGGGTCTGTTTCCATGCTGCATGATTCTATGACTCCAGAACACTGTGCTTACTGCCATCTACACATGCCTTATAAAAAAAATCACAAACATTGTCTCCAGAAAGCCAAAAACTCGGAGAGATCCTGAATGTTGGCTTGTAGCAGTTACTTAACAACAGGCTTGTTAAAACCTGTTGCAGGTCTCTGCTGCATTCCTGAAACAAAGAGTGTGAACAAAACATTGGATACCATCGAGTTACATTGTCTGCCTGCCTCCATGCTTACTGATCTGAATGATACGAAAGGCCATTACCATACGTGACATGCCACAGTGAAATTCTTTGTTTTGCGTACCGTACACAAAGTACGCAGAGAGTCGCCACGTATAAGCCGCCGACAAAACTACAAAGTGACCAATGTAGCCCCGATGTTCCCTCTTCATTCTCGGCGGCCCCCTACTCCGGGCCCCTCTTTGTTCTTTACTGTGACCTCCCCCCCCCCCATACTGGGTCCTTTTTTGTTCTCTCAGCGCCCCATACCCCACCCCTCTTTGTTCTCTCAGCGACCCACCCCATGCCAGGTCCCCCTTTCTTCTCGGCACTCATGCAAAGACCCCCCCCCCTCCCCATTTTCTGCCGTTGGGTCCTCCACCTTAACAATCTTGACCTGTCCCACCCACCATTCAACCAGCCTTCTCTTGCTCTGTTATTTGTTCAAACAATTAAACACATTAGTTTATTTGAAAATTATTCAAGTGGTTGTTCCCAGCACAAGAAAAGTTATCTTCTGTCCTGATGTCACCTTCTTCTGAGCAATTGCAGCTCATCTCTCCTCACTCTCTCCCCTTTCCTAGTTTATACAGGGAGAGACACAAAGTGCTGTACGCTGAACTCAGCGGCTTAGGCGGCATCTCTGGAGGACGTGGATAGGTGACGGTTTGGGTAGGGGGCGTTTATCAGACTGACTTGTACTGTGAGTCTGAAGAAGAGTCCCGACCTGAAACATCACCTATCCACGTACTCCAGACAAGCTGCCTGTCCCGCTGAGTTACCCCAGGATTTTGCGTCTTTCCTTTGAAGATGAAGACCTCATACGTGGCACAAAACTCATGGTTTACGAGACGGCAATGGCTCCTGAACCCCTGTGTGTTTTAGTTTTAGTTTTAGTTTTAGATATACAGCAGGAGGAAACAGGCCCTTCGGCCCACCGAGTCCACGCGATCATCCTGTACGCTAGCATGATCCTACACACACTAGGAACAATTTATACCAAGTCAATTAACCTACAAACCTGTACGTCTTTGGAGTGTGGGAGAAACCGAAGGTCCAGGAGAAAACCCATGCAGGTCACAGGGATAACGTACAAACTCCATACAGACAAGCCCCACATAGTCACGATGGAACCCAGGTTTCTGGAGCTGTAAGGCAGCAACTCTACCGCTGCGCCACCCTGCCGCATGAGTTTTTGCATCCAGCATTTTGTTTCTTTCCTTTGAAGATTTTGAATGACATTAGCACAATATCCTCCAACTTCACTGGTAGGACTAGCAAACCACTATCATAGAATGAACACGACGGGCTGAATGGCCACTGTCAATGTCTCCCATTTGATGGCAGATTCCTCACCTTTACGCAATTTCCAAGCAATTCTCTCGGCATTATTTTTTTCACAAGTCCTTTGTGTATTATGACAGGATTCTTTGTGTTTGTTTTGTACTGAATCGAGATCCTCCCAATCACTCCTTCACTTTATTTATTCGCTTGCTCCCGTTTAACATTTAAAAAACACTTAAACACCTTGAAATTTAAGTTAATTGCTCATTATTAATAAAGATTGACAGCAAGCCACATTTTCCAGTTTAAGGTTGTGAGCCAACTGTCGGCAAATGAAATTTATTGGCGTGTACAACCTGTCTCTCAGACACTGTGGTTAGATTACAATTAAGATACTCTCTGAGATGCTGTTGGCTTTGGTCCCAGGGTGCAATGTTCAAATTCATTGTGCCATTTCCTCTCCATCACTTGGAAACTTGCACCTTACGTTACCGTCAAACTAACCCAATGTAACTTGGTCCTCGGTTCATCGAACATAGAGCAGCAGAGGAACAGGCCCTTCGGTCCACAATGTCTGTGCTGAACCTAATGATTAGATTAGATTCGATTCCTTTATTGTCATTCAGACCTTTTGGTCTGAACGAAATTTCGTTTCCCTGCAGTCATACATACAGTATAATAAAAAATGACAAAAACACACAAATTTAACATCCACCACAGCGAGTTCACCAAACACCTCCTCACTGTGATGGAAGGCAAAATCTTAAAGTCTCTGTCTCTCCCCTCTTTGTTTTCCCTCTGCGCCAAGGCGATCCAGGCTCCAGATGTTGTGACCCCACCGGGTGATGGTAAATCCCGCAGCTCAACCTTGCTCCGCGAACGGGCCGGTTCAAACTCCGCGGGTGATCGCTGCCACCGCCACAGCTCCGAGGCCGAGTAAACTAATGCCAAGGTAATCTAATCTCCTCTGCCCACGCATGATCCACACCAACATATCCATGTGCCTTTCTGAAAGCCTCTTAAACACCACTATTGTATCTGCCTGCATCACCACCCCTGGCAGCACATTCCAGGCACCCTCGGTAAAAAACTGTTGCCCTGCAAAACTTCATTCAACTTTGCCCCTCTCACCTTAAGGCTATGCCCTCTGATCATTGACAACTCCACCCTGGGAGAAATGTTCTAACTGTCTCGGGTTGGTGAAACTAATTAAGGTGGTGAATCTATAGAATTCTTCGCCACAGAAGGCTGTGGATGCAAAGCCAGCGGATATATTTAAAACGGAGAGAGATAGATTCTTGATTAGTACGGGTGCCAGGGGTTATGGGGAGAAGGCAGGAGAATGGGGCTGAGAGGGAAAGATAGATCAGCCATCATTAAATGGTGGAGTAGACTTGATGGGCAGAATGGCCTAATTCTGCTCCTATCACATGGACTTATGAACATACACACCAACTATATACAGCTCCTCATAGGTGTCACATTATATAACCCAATGCAGCAGGACAGTACAAACTAAAACAGATCCATTGAATGTCATGAACCATTTTAAGTTTAACGGTTCAGTTCCCTCCCCAGATGAAAGGATAATTTGTGCTGATAATACAAATTTCAAAATAGAATCGGAGACAATTGTAGAACCACAGACATGCTTAGTTCACAGCTCGTTTGGTCTAAATTGAAAACACATAATGTTTCTATGTATTCTGCATCAAGCTTTAGCTTGCCCCCAAAAGTGTCACACGCCATTCATTATTCAGCAGTTGCAGTATTCCCAGCCTCTCTGACTGAGCTGTTGTTTAACCAGGTGGGCGCTTGGAACTTGTTGCCAGAAGGTGGTGGTTGAGGCAGATACGATAGTGGCATTAAAGAGGCTTTTGGATAGACGCACGGATATATCAGGGAATGGATTTGCAGGGAATGGAGGGATATGGATTATGTAAAGGCAGATATGAATGACTATTGGCATCATGTTCAATGATTTAACGGTGCTATATTTGTCGCATGTGTAATTGTGCAGTGAGATTATTTTTGCGTATTTACACATGCGGGCGTTTTGGCGCCATTTCCAGAGTTCAAAGACCGGTGTGCCCGCGCGCTCAGACTACTGGAGCAGTTCCCGATCCAGGCAAACCCCAGGCTGCTGCAGGGCCTTCCTCCGTCATCCTCGACCGGCTCAGCCCGTGAACTGACGGCCCTCTCCTCTCCTCTCTCCTCTCCGCCCAAACGTCTTTGTGTCCCGGTGGCCCCTCCTGCAGCCGACCTTGAAGCCGCTGGAGGGGTTACCCCGATTCTCCCTCCCACCGGCCCTTGCTCCTCGCGTCCCCCGTCTCCAGCCGCTCCCTCCTCATACTGCGGACCATCGAGCCTTTTTTTTTGCGCAAAAATAAATGTCAATGTCAAACAAATATTCATAAATGTTACACTCCTAAACAACTATGTTCCATTCCTTCTCAAGGATGCATTCCACTCCCCGCGGTGCCCAGCGGTCCCGGAAATCCCGTGCACAGCGCGTAGTCCCTTTCTAATCCCACCCGGGCGCAGACGTAACCCCGGAGTCCATCGAGCCTTTGAGATCTACTTTGGTTGGGCCTCTAATCAGTACTTTTGTAACTTTTAGAGTTAGTTACAAAAGTACTTTTGTGTATAATACACAAAGCTTTGCGTACTTTGTGTATTATACGCAAACAAATTTAAAAATTGCTGCATCTGTATCAGCGGCGTGGTGGCGTAGCAGTAGAGCGATTGCCTCACAGTGCCAATAGACAATAGACAATAGACAATAGGTGCAGGAGTAGGCCATTCGGCCCTTCGAGCCAGCACCGCCATTCAATGTGATCATGGCTGATCATCCCCAATCAGCACCCCGTTCCTGCCTTCTCCCCATATCCCCTGACTCCGCTATCTTTAAGAGCCCTATCTAGCTCTCTCTTGAAAGTGTCCAGAGAACCGGCCTCCACTGCCCTCTGAGGCAGAGAATTCCACAGACTCACCACTCTCTGTGAGAAAAAGTGTTTCCTCGTCGCTGTTCTAAATGGCTTACCCCTTATTCTTAAACTGTGGCCCCTGGTTCTGGACTCCCCCAACATCGGGAACATGTTTCCTGCCTCTATCATAGATCGTAGGTCCAGGAAGGCCATTCGGCCCTTCGAGCCTGCACCGCCATTCAATATGTCATGGCTGATCATCCAACTGAGTACCTACCTCTCTCTCATCCCCTTCTAAACTCCTCCCTCTTAGAGTATAGCCAATGAACTGGCCTCAACTACCCTCTGTGGCAGAGAGTTCCATTCTCTCAAAAAAGCATATGACAGTCCCCCTTATCTTTACCCCCTTGTCCTGGAATTCGGGAATCTTGTAAACCCCTATTTTGCTGCCCCTCTCAATCTCCTAAATTCTAGACAGTATAGTCTATCCAGAATGTCCTTCCTCCCAAATTAGTCTGAACCAAAAATGTCTGCACCAAAACTGTACGCAATACTCCAAGTGTGGTCTCACCAAGACCCTGTACAATCACCAAACCCTAGAGTTTCAATGGGATGCCCTGTATCAAACTGCAGAGTAGGAAGGACAGCTCTCCATTCTCTCAGCTATACCCGACTCCTCTTAACCTTGTAAACCTACGCTGCACTCCCTCAATATCAAGAATGTCCTTCCTCATTAGAGAACCAAAACTGCACACATTACTCCAAGTGTGATCTCACTAGAGCCCTGTACAACTGCAGAAGGACCTCTTTGCTCCTATACCCGACTCCTCTTGTTATAAATGCCAACATGCCATTCGCTTTCTTCACTGCCTGCTGTACCTGCATGCTTACTTTCATAGACTGATTAACAAGGACCCCCAGATCCTGTTGTACTTCCCCTTTTCCCAACTTGACGTCATTTAGATAGCAATCTGCCTTCCTGTTTTTGATACCAAAGTGGATAACCACACATTTATTCACATTAAACTTCATCTGCCATGCATCTGCCCACTCCCCCAACCTGTCCAATTCACCCTGCATTCTCATAGCATCCTCACTCCCACCCAGCTTTGTGTCATCTGCGAATTTGCTAATATTACTTTGAATCGCTTCATCCAAATTATTGATGTATATTGTAAATAGCTGCTGTCCCAGCACCGAGCCTTGCGGTACCCCACTAATCACTGCCTGCCATTCTGAAAGGGACCCGTTAATCCCTACTCTTTGTTTCCTGTCTGCCAACCAATTTTCTATCCATGTCAGCACTATACCCCCAATAACATGTGCCCTAATTTTGCCCACTAACTAGAGACTCAGGTTCGATCCCGACTACGGGTGCTGTCTGTACGTTCTCCCCGTGACCCGAGTGGGTTTTCTCCAGGAACTTCGGTTTCCTCCCACACTCCAAAAGCGTACGGGTTTGTAGGATAATTGGCATTGGTACAAATGTAAAAATTCTTCCTGGTGTAGGAGAGTGTTAATGTGCGGGGATCGCTGGTCGGCGCGGACTCGGTGGGCCGAAGGGCCTGTATCCGCGCTGTATCTCTAAACCAAGCTAAGATCTCAACTCAGCGTCTGCAAATTGGCAGCAAACAGGAGTCCAGTCATGAATTTAATTACCGGTACTACTGCACACGCAACTGTAGCCCTTGTATCCAGGGCATCACATTACAGAATCTGGTGGTTTACTTTGCGAATACAGTATTAATTTATTGGAAAACTACACCAGATGGTGAGTAAAGAGCTCTGGCTGTAAGGTTATTAGATATGCTTACAACAGAACTGTAGTAATGAAAAACAGGAATAAATCTCATGCTCCCTTTATGTGTATAAATAGAGCTCCTGAACTTCCTGCCAGTGAGGCGATGTGGACGGAGAACTCCAGTAATAGTATATATTTATCAATTGCAGGGATCGGTGCTGGGCCCACCGCTGTTTGTGGTTTACATAAGCGACTTGGATGAGATTGTACAAGGCATGATTAGCAAGTTTGAACATGGCACTGGAGTAGCTGGTATCGCAGACAGTGAAGAGGGTTGTCAACAATCACAGCAGGATCCTCATCAGTGGGCTGAAGAATGGGTAGTGGAGTTTAATGCAGAAAAGTTGATGTTTAGTTTAGACAATAGACAATTAGGTGCAGGAGTAGGCCATTCGGCCCTTCGAGCCAGCACCGCCACTCAATGTGATTATGGCTGATCATCCCCAATCAGTACCTCGTTCCTGCCTTCTCCTCATATCCCCTGACTCCGCTATCTTTAAGAGCCCTATCTAGCTCTCTCTTGAAAGTATCCAGAGAACCGGCCTCCACCGCCCACTGAGGCAGAGAATTCCACAGACTCACAACTCTCTGTGTGAAAAAGTGTTTCCTCGTCTCCGTAATGGAGAATACGCCCCAATCTCCATTTACGGGGAAAGTGTGGAGAGAGTGTCCAGCTTTAAGTTTCTGGGCACTCACATTTCAGAGGACCTCACATGGTCCACCAACACCGCTGCGCTGGTCAAGAAGGCACAGCAATGACTGTTCTTCCTGAGGACATTAAAAAAGACTGGTCTGCCCCAACAGCTGCTGACAACGTTCTACCGCTGCACCACAGAGAGCATATTAACGTATGGCATCTCTGTGTGGTATCTCAGCTGCACGGAGGCGGAGAGGAGAGCTCTTCAGCGTGTCGTCCACAGAGCGCAGAGGATCATTGGGACAGAGCTACCAGCCTTGGAGGGCATCTACCACACACGGTGCCTCAGGAAGGCCGTCAGCATCCATAAAGACTCCTCACACCCTTGTAACGGACTGTTTGAACTACTTCCCTCTGGCAGACGTTACAAGGCCTTCTACGCCTGAACCTCCAGACTCAGAAACAGCTTTATTCCCAGAGCTATAGCGGCTCTGAACCGGCCCTGCTGAGTGCCCCCCACCCCCCCTGGACTGTCTCCCTCGGATGGTCACGACACACAGCTTATTTATTTATTTTACTTTTCTTTTACATCGGTTGGAAGCTGCATACTAAATCTCGTTGCACTGACGTGCAATGACAATAAAAGATATTATTATTATTATTATTATATTATTAAATGGCTTACCCCTAATTCTTAAACTGTGACCACTGGTTCTGGACTCCCCCAACATCGGGAACATGTTTCCTGCCTCTAGCGTGTCCAAACCCTTAATAATAATCTTATTTAATGTTTAAATAAGATATCCTCTCATCCTTCTAAATTCCAGAGTATACAAGCCCAGCCACTCCATTCACTCAGCCTATGACAGTCCCGCCATTCCGGGAATTAACCTTGTAAACCTACGCTGCTCTCCCTCAATAGCAAGAATGTCCTTCATCAAATTAGGGGACCAAAAATGCAGAGTTTAGTTTAGATACAGCGGAAACTGGCCCTTTGACCCACCCAGTCGGTGCCGACCAGCGATTCCCGTACACTAGTACTATCCTACAAACTAGGGACAATTTACAAATGAAGTCAATTAACCTACAAACCTGTGCGTCTTTCGAGTGTGGAAACCGGAGCACCCGGAGAAACCTCATGCGTTTACAGGGAGAACGTGCAAACTATGTACGTCAGGGCAGCAACCGTGGTCAGGGTGGAACCCGGGCCTCTGGCTCTGTGAGTCAGCAACTCTACCGTTGCGCCACCGTGTAATACTGACAACACAAAACTGACAAGATGTTGAATTTGGTAAAGTTGGGGAGAGGGAACCCTTTATCGCCAAGGCCTGCTGGATACCCCCCCCCCCCCAGTTGCGAACCATTTTAATTCCCCGTCTCATTCCCACACTGGCCTTTCTGTCCTAGGCCTCCCCCATTGCCAGAGTGAGGCCACACACAAACGGGAGGAACAGCACCTCATATGCCGTTTAGCTAGCTTTCAACCCGATGGTGTGAACAACGTTTCTTCAGCTTTAAGTAACTAACCTACAATCTACCCCCCCCCTCCCCTCACACCCATGTTGCCCCTCTCTTCCCTGTTCCCCACTTGGATGTTGCACCCATATCCCCCTCATATTTCGCCTTCCTCCCACATTCCTTTCTCTGGCTTCACAATTCATGCCGTTTCTGCCCTAATCGCACTTTTTTGTCTTTTTATCTCTGGCTCCCTTCCCCAACCCCCTCCCTCCCTTCCCCCCCCCCCCCCCCCTTCCCCCTCACCCCCCCCCCCCCCCCCCCCCCCCCCCCTCCCCACCTGTATCCACCTATCACTTGCCAGGGCTTTGTCCTGCCCCCAAGATAGACACAAAAAGCTGGAGTAACTCAGTGGGCCAGGCCGAGACCCTTCTTCAGCCTCTCTGTCCGGCCCCCACCTCTCTTCCAGCTTTCTCGCCCACAGCAATCTGCCTGACCCGCTGAGTTACTCCAGCACTTTGTGTCTTTACTTTTGTAAACCAGCGTCTGCAGTTCCTGGATTCACCGTTAGACCATTTTTTTTATTTTTGAAAGTGATGTACGCAAAACTGCTTATGAAGCTTTCCTTTGCGACCTTTCCAACGTCTACACCATCTACACTGCGAACAAGGTCAGATCAAAGAAGCTGCTAATCTTATTTGGTATTTCTGACCTGAGCATGTCATGTAGGTTTTGTCACAGCCTGGCATCTTGATACCAATCTCACGTTAGGAGACGGCATCACATAGATTATAAATTTCATCTGCATGAAGAGAGAAAGGGTGAGAAACCTACAACCACAATTTACCTTTCATGTCAACCAAGATTTGAAGTTACTCATATCTTCCAGTACCTTTCAGAGTTTAAACAGGAAGCTAGGTTTTTCCTTCATTGTCAACAAGTCTTGTAAGAGTTGAGTTTCACACAAGGTATAGATCTCTTAGGTTTCTATTTCTTTCTCTGTGGGCATAATATGATGCAAGTGTAATGTCCAAAAGTGTAGTGACTTTGAGCCCGACCGCAGGGGCGTGGACTTACCATCGGAGCTGATTCCTTGCTTGGGATCGCCTCCAACCGTGCGGACTTTAACATCAATGAGCTCGCAGTCTCGGGTAAGAGACTGACGTCAAGAAGCTCCAAAAGCCGCACGTTCGACCCGGGGTCTGATCGCCCGGAGCGGGGGAGCTGATATTCCCCCCTCCCCCCCCCCCCCCACCGATGCAGGAGCTTGATCGCCCCGGCGAGGAGGCCCGCCGCCGGCTACGGGAGAAAGATCGTCCCGTCAACGGAAAGCTAGAGGCTCCCGACTGCTGGAGGACAAAGAAGGGAGAGATTTAACTTTTTTTCGCCTCCCATCACAGTGAGGAATGAATGAATGAATGTATGATTGAATGATTGAATTAATAAATGGATAAATGAATAAACAAATGAATAAATTCATTGGCCAAGTATTCACATACAAGGAATTTACCTTGGTGCTCTGCCCACAAGTGACAACGTAACATACAGTGACAGTTAAGAAAGACACATAAAACATTAAACATTAATAATAAAGCATTATTGATTAAACATATGAAATAAAATACCAGAGCAAAAGGAGCCTACAGATTTTTGGCTGCTGAGTAGAGCTACTACTCGTGGAAAAAAGCTGTTTGTATGTCTGGCTGTGGAAGCTTTGACAGTCCGGAGTCGCCTTCCAGAGGGAAGAGATTCAAAGAGTTTGTGGCCAGGGTGAGAGATGATCTTACCCGCTCGCTTCCAGGCCCTTGCAGTGTACAGTTCGTCAATGGAGGGAAGGTTGCAGCCAACAACCTTCTCTGCTGATCGGACGATTCGCTGCAGCCTCCGGGTGTCGTGCTTGGTGGCTGAGCCCAAGAGCGGAACTCGCTATCAAAACATGGGGACGGGGGAAACAATTTTTTGGCGGCCACGCGTGCATGCGCACACTCACACGCGTTAACTACAGCCCTGTCTGGACTGTCAGGCCACCACGCTGGCCATATTTCCCGCAAGTCCAGGAAGGGTTGTAAGCTCACCTGGCGGGACAGGCAGAGTTAGTTGGGTTTAGCGCTGTTTCTCTGCGCTGGCCCGTCTGATTGCCGACCAAAGATCCTAGATCCTATAGCGGAGGATCTTTGCTGCCGACCTCTCTGACCACCCGCGGGGGGGTGGGGTACTCGGGTACGGACGGGACAGCGCCGGAGACCTGGCCGGGATCGATCCTGGCTGCGGATGAAGCGCAGGTCTGTGCCACGTCTCCCTCCTCCAATCCAAAGATCTTATAGCGGAGCTCCGCTATAAGATCTTTGCTCCAATCCACCGCACTCTATCCTCATCCTCACTCCCCCCCTCCAATCATCTCGCTGAATCATGTCCCGCCCCCATTGCCTGCCGACCAACGTCTCTCTCCTCCAATCGGCGCCCTCGATCGCCGGGTTTTAAAATCTGGATTACAAAAGTTTGGGGGGGGATGTCCCCCACCTCTCAAAATATGGAGGGGACGTGTGTATCCCCCCCCCCCCCCCCCCCCCCCCGGAGCCAAACCAGACCATGATGGAGAATGTGAGGACAGAATCTACGATGGCCGTATAGAATTGGACCATCGTTGCCTGTGGCAGATGTCACTGTGGAGGAGTCACTGTGGTGGATATTTATGTTTAAATGTATTTTGTGTGTTTTGTTGCTTTTTATTGGTATGACTGTATGGCAAATCAAAATCCTCATGTGTTGCAAAACATACTTGGCTAATAGAGTATGATTATGATTATGTGCACACTTTGTCTCTGTGGAACATTCAGCATCCTTCTGATCAGTCTGAAGAAGGGTCCCAACTCGAAACCTCACTGTATCCATGTTCAACAGCAATGCTGCCTGGCCCGCTGAGTTACTCCAGCACTTCTCAGATTGCACATCCTTTGCTACTGTGAGCTCTGTCATATTTGCACGTAGTAATTGTTGGTTTGGGAACAGCTCAATCCAAGACCGCAAGAAATTGCAGCGAATTGTGGACGCAGCCCAGGCCATCACACAAACCAACTTCCCTTCCATTGACTCCAGGGACAGTTCCTTCCCAGCTGCTATCAGGCAACTGAGTTTAGAAGATTGAGGGGGGATCTTATAGAAACTTACAAAATTCTTAAGGGGTTGACAGGCTAGATGCAGGATGATTGTTCCCGATGTTGGGGAAGTCCAGAACAAGGGGTCACAGTTTAAGGATAAGGGGGAATACAAGGAGATGAGAAAAACATTTTTCACACAGAGAGTGGTGAATCTCTGCCACAGAAGGTAGTCAATGCCAGTTCATTGGCTATATTTAAGAGGGAGTTAGATGTGGCCCTTGTGGCTAAAGGGATCAGGGGGTATGTAGAGAAGGCAGGTACAGGATACTGAGTTGGATGATCAGCCATGATCATATTGAATGGCGGTGCAGGCTCGAAGGGCCGAATGGCCTACTCCTGCACCATTTTCTATGTTTCTATGTTTCCATGTACACCTCACGCTGCCTCGGCAAGGCCAGCAGCATAATCAAGGATGAGTCACACCATAGCCACTCCCTCTTCTCCCCTCTCCCATCGGGCAAAAGGTATAGACAGACCTGAACCACTATCTTCCTTATTGAAAACCTTCGGACCATCTTTGATCGGATTTTGCTGGCTTTACCTTTCAGTCAACATTATTCCCTTGTCATATACACTTATCTTATACGCTGTAAATGGCCCGATTCTTCTCCGAGGATTGTCACCTTGTTGTGGTGGAGAAGCTTGTGTGGTCCTGAAATCCTGTGAGCGATGCCGTCTGGATCTATGCTCCTGGTAGGGCCACCCATGGCGGTAAGGTCGAGGGAGAGATCTCTGACAAAGAGCAATCCAACCAAGACGTCAACAGCAGAACATGCGGAGGATGATGGCTGACCTTAGTGGAGCGTCACAACGGCGGATAAAGGCTGCAGCGGAAAAGAGTCTCCGGCCGTCTTGGATTCCATGCCACTGGACCCTGCCCAGATCTGTCAACGACCGTGTGGTGGCTGTCTGTGCACCAGCCTCCCCACGCTAAACAAAGTCCCGCACAGGCGTCCTCCATATAGGGAATCCACCCTAAAATGGCTAGATTGTAATCATTTATTGTCTTTCCGCTGACTGGTTAGCACGCAACAAAAGCTTTTCACTGTACCTCAATACACGTGTCAATAAACTAAACTGATGTACTTGGTATCTGGAGTATTGCGTGCAGTTCTGGTCACCCCAGTACAGGAAGGGTGTGGAGGCTTTGGGAAGCGTGCAGAGGAGTTTTATCAGAATTATCCCTGGATTAGGCGGTTTCTATCTACAGGAGAGGGTGGGCAGATTTGGATTGGTATCTCTGGAATGCTGGAGGCTGCTGTGGGATCTGTTAGAAGTTTATAAAATTCTGAGAAATAGACAGGTAGATAGGGTAGAGAGTCAGAACCTTCTTGTCAGGATGGAAAAATCAAATACCACAGGTGCATAACTTTACTGTGAGAGGGGCAAAGTTTAAAGGAGAGGTGTGGGGCAGGTTTTTTGCACAGAGGGTGGTGAGTAGATGGAACACACTGCTGGAGTGTGCGGCCTACAACATTCTGAAGCCGCGGTCTCCGGTAAGAAAGCGCCGATTCGGTACCTCCAAGCCGCGGAGTGTGTTTGACCGTCCCGACGTCGGAGTTTCAATCTTCCCGACGAGAGGGCCTGTACATCGGGCTGTCCGTAGCAGCGACTACGCAGGGTTCATGGCCCCGTCCACGGGTGAGCAAGGAGGAGGACTGACTGAACTTTGTGCCTTCCACCACAGTGAAGAATGCTGTGGTGGATGTTTGTGTTAAATCTTATTGTGTATTGTGTGTTCTTTTTAAGTGTATCGCTGCTGGCAAATTCATTTCACTGCACCTTCGGGGTATGTGACGAATATAATTGACTTTGACTTTGATATTGACCGACTTTCACTTTGTAGATGGTGGTTGAGGCAGATATGGTGGTGGTATTTTGGGGATGTTTGGATAAGGCGCAAGGATATGCAGGGAATGGAAGGATGTGGATTATGTGCAGGCCGATAGGAGTTGGTCGGCATCATGTTAAGCACACAAATTGTGGTCTGAAGAAGGGTTTCGACCTGAAACGTTGCCTATTTCCTTCGCTCCATAGATGCTGCTGCACCCGCTAGGTTTCTCCAGCTTTTTTGTGTACCTTGTGGTTTGAAGGACCTGTTCTTTAGTTTAGTTTAGTTTAGTTTAGTTTAGAGTTTAGTTTAGAGAAACAGCATGGAAAGAGGCCCTTCATCCAACCGAGTCTGTGCCGACCAGTGATCCCCGCACACTAACACTATCCTACACACCAGGGACAATTTACAATGTTACCAAGCCAATTAGCTGTACGTCTTTGGAGTGTGGGAGGAAACCGGAGCACCCGGAGAAAACCCACGCAGATCATAGGAAGAACTTACAAACTGCATACAGGCAGCACCCGCAGTCAGGATCGAACCCGGGTCTCTGGCGCTGGACGGCAGCAACTCTACCGCTGCGCCACCGTGCCGCCACAGTTCTCTACCATTCCAAGTTCTATGTATTAAAACTGAAGTGAAATTCAGAACCTTTCCAGCCTGCACAAAGCTCTTAGAAAGGTGTATACAATCATGAGAGGAATAGTCGGGTAGAAGCACAGAGTCTCTTGCCCAGAGTAGGTGAATCGAGGACCAGAGGACATAGGTTTTAGGTGAAGGGCAAAAGATTTGACTTTTTCACACAAAGGGTGGTGGGTGTATGGAACGAGTCTCCAAAGTAGTTGAGGCTGGGACTATTTTAAGAACCAGGCGGGTACGTGGATAGGACAGGATTGGATGGATATGGGTCAAACGCAGTCAGGTGGGACTCGTGGAGCTGGGACTATTGGCTGACATGAGCAAGTTGGGCCGAAGGGCCTATTTCCATGCTGTACCACTCTATGACTCTAAACCCAAAATGTTTCATTAACACATCTACATCTTCACTCTCACTTTGCTATCGTTTACTCTTTAGGTGCTGGTAAATGGGGGAAGATTGTTCCTTTTGATACTTTGGCATTAAAAACTCTCTCTTACAACCAGAAACTGATCATTTCCTTCTGGTCTACCTCAATAACATACAGTATCTCTGCCTCAGACCCATGAGTAGCCTACCTTGCCTTGTACTAGTGTGCAATTTCCACCAGCCACTTCCTGTGGCACTTGTGAGCGATATTACCAATCACTCCCATAAAAGGATCAGTTTTGTGCTTGAACCAAGGATGTGGGCACCTTTGCAGTAAGCGGCAGGGTAGTAATGTGGTTGGACACGATGGTAAATCAATCAAGTTGTAACCATAGTAGCACTCATCTGTAGATCAGTTCAGTTCAGTTCAGAGATACAGCACGGAAACAGGCCCTTCGGCCCACCAAGCTCATAAGTGATAGGAATAGAATTAGGCCATTCGGCCCATCAAGTCTACTCCGCCATTCAATTATGTCTGATCTATCTCTCCCACCTAACCCCACTTCTCCCCATAACCTCTGACACCCGCACTAATCAAGAATCAATCTATCTCTGCCTTAAAAATATCCACTGAAGGCCTCCAGCAGCCAAATTAACCTACAAACCTGCACGTCTTTGGTGTGTGAGAGGAAACCGGAGCACCCAGAGAAAACCCACGTGGTCACGGTCAAGAACGTACAAACTGTGTACAGACAGAACCCGTAGTCAGGATCGAACCCCAGGATGACAGGCGCTGTACCGCCACGCCAGAGTGCCACCCATGTCTTTATGTTTTTTTGACCAAATCTTTGCTGATCTTGTTAACTTTTCCAGATACAATTAGTACCCATCTTTTCTACTTCTCCCTTTGAAATACAATAGATAAAATCACCACTGGTTTATATGTAATTGCAATCCCCAGATTCGTCATTCTTTTGTGAACTAATATCAAATCAAGGGATAATTCTTAATGAATTTAACTTTTTACAATTTGTTTCCCTTCACCTCCGATTTATACTTCTGACATTTTGCAATTCTCTTCATTAGGTGATACCTTGGACAGTCTTGACAATGAATGAATGAATGAATGAACGAATGAATGAATGGATGAATGAATGAATGAATGAACGAATGAAATGAATGAATGAATGAACGAATGAATGAATGGATGAATGAATGAATGAATGGACGAATGAATGAATGGATGAATGAATGAATGAATGGATGAATGAATGAATGAATGGATGAATGAATGAATGAATGAATGAATGAATGAATGAAATATGAATGATACTTTATTATCACAAGTGACATGTTACAATGACAAAGGGTCAATAGACAATAGGTGCAGGAGTAGGCCATTCGGCCCTTTGAGCCAGCACTCATGGCTGATCATCCAAAATCAGTACCCCGCTCCTGCCTTCTCGACCCGAAACGTCCTTTTCTCCATAGATGCTGCCTCACTAGCTGAGTTTCGCCAGCAATTTTTGTCTACTTTCGAATTTTCCAGCATCTGCAGTTCTTTCTTAAACATGTTACAAAGAAATTCTTTGTTTTGCACGCCATACACGAGGTATGCAAAGAGTGGCCACATAAAGGGCGCCGACAACGTTACAAAGTGTACAATGTAGACTCCAATTGTCTGCATCTATTCAAATCACTTTTCCCCATTTACAATTCTTCACAAATGTCTGATATCAGAGAGCTTTCCGAGTTTTGCAACGGTCTTTTATTCAAACCTTCATGAAACACTGTGAGAGTCCAGAATTTAACGATGGGAAACCTTGATAATCAATTCTATCATCGCAGTAATTCGCTACATTTGCAACTAATCTTTGCATCGTTTCACTCAAACAATTTGTTATTCACTTCAAACGTTTCCTTTTTATCCTTTCCCCTTATACTTTGTAAAATAGTTTAATTTGTGGTTGAAAGTTCTTTTTTCCTACAGACTTGGCAAATACAGCTGCTGAGTTCTCATTGTTAAATGACCCAGTGACGTCAAATATCTCCCAGGGCTTGCGGAGCTTTTTTTTAATCATCCTTTTTCCTGAAGTTTCTCTCTTCTCCATTTCAGCAAACCCTTTATATTTTTTTTCTTCATTATTATCCATTAATATCCATAATTCTATAACTACTAAGGGATGTTCAAAGGCCAGGACGTTCCTATTTCACTCCTCATCTTTCCTCTGACACCCTTTGTCACCTTTTCACCTCCAAATTTCTTCTAATACTCCACCCACCTGCTAGTCACCCCCCCCCCGTATCCACCTATCACTTGCCAGTCTCCATCCTGCCCACAGCTCGAATTTCCAGTTTTCTCTCTCCCTCTACTACTATCAATCTGAAGAAGGGTCCCGACCCGAAACGTCATCTATCCACTCCCTCCCCAGATGTTGCCTGAACCGTTGAGTTCCTTCAGCACTCTGTTTTTTCGTTTTTTCTGGAGATATAATGTGGTAACAGGCTCTTCGGCCAACCGAGTCCGCACCAACCAGCGATCTGCATAGCTAGCACTATCCTACACGCTAGGGACAATTTACAATCTTTACCAAGACCAAGCAACCTACAAACCTGACTGATTGGGAGTGTGGAGGAAACCGGAGCACCCGGAGAAAACCCATGTGGTCACGGAGAGAGAACGTACAAACACCTTGCAGCCAGCACCCGTAGTCAGGATCGAACCCGGGTCTCTGGCGCTGCAAGGCAGCAACTCTACCGCTGCGCCACCATGCTGCCCCTTTTGTTTAGCTCAAGATTCCAACACCTGTACTTCCACATGTTTGCATGTCTTGAATCAGTTATTATTCAAGGTTATTTCGGAGGTGCTAATCAATGCCATATTAATTGGTGTAGCTGCTGTGCTGTTCCACACATCCATTTCCGTGAAGAAAATTCTAGCTTTAGGCTTTCTAATTTCTGTCCTCATTGAAGTTTTGATGAATGTCAAGCACTAAACATTTATCTTGTTAATCGTTTTTAGCTGTGATAATCTTCAAGACCTTATCAGAAAGTTATAACAATCACTGATAAATTTAAAGAGTTTAAAATGAGTTCCTCAGTTTGTAACTTCTTGGAATGATCGCACTTCCACCACTCAAAGGATCTGAGCCCCAAGAAATGGCACGGTGGCGCAGCGGTAGCGTTGCTGCCTCACGGCGCCAGAGACCCGGGTTCGGTCCCAACTGCGGGTGCTGTCTGTACCGCGTTTGTGCGTTTTCCCCGTGAACGCATGGGTTTTCTCCCGGTGTTCCGGTTTCCTCCCACATTCTAAAGAGGTGCAGTTTTGTGGGTTATTTGGCCTCTGTAAATTGTCCCGAGCATACAGGACAGAACTAGTGTACGGGGTGATCGCTGGTCGGCATGGGCTCGGTGGGCTGAAGGGCCTGTTTCCACACCGTATCTAGTTTAGTTTAGTTTAGAGATCTAGCACGGGAACAGGCCTTTCGGCCCACCGAATGATCCCCACACATTAACACTATCCTACACACACTAGGGACAATTTACATTTTATACCAAGCCAATTAACTGATAACCCTGGATGTCTTTGGAGTGTGGGAGGAAACCGGAGCATCCGTAGGAGATTCACGCGGTCACGGGGAGAACGTACAAACTCAGTGCACCCATAGTCGGGATCGGATCCGGGTCTCTGGCGCGGTAAGCGCTGTAAGGCAGCAACTCTACCGCTGCGCCTCCGTGCTAAGCCATGCAATGCGTGGAAAAACAGTGGCAGACGTTCCGTGGGAATTGGGAGGAGGATTACACGTTGCTGAGAGGTGATCTCCTCATAACTAAAGGACCAAACAATCTACAGGAAACAGAGTTCTGATCATCTGCTAAGTATACACACAAGGCATTCTGACTTCTAATAGTTGGGGATTTAGATAGAGATTTTACAGGAAACTCCCGAGGCACTGAAATTGTTGGTTAGGGTTAGCATGTTGGATATTTACAGTGTTGGCAAGGAGAATGGCATGGGAGAACACAATCATGAGCAGGAGCTTTGTGTGGAATGAAATGTCAATGCTGAAAATGAGGAAATCACCACCAATTGGATGAAATGCAAAACGTAAAGAGCTGGAAGAACTCAGGGGGCCAGGCAGCATCTGCGGAGGGAATGGACAGTCGATGTTTTGGGTCGGGACGTTTCAGACTGATTGGCGCAGGAGGGAGGATATGTGGCATTTTGGGTTGAGACTCTGAAAAATCTGAAGAAAGGTCTTGACCCGAAACGTCACGTTTCCATGTTCTCCAGAGATGCTCCATCGCTTTGTGACCTTCTAAGCGGTAGTAAATCTAGATATCCAAAAAAACATTTTAGTCTAGTTTATTATTGTCACGTGTATCAAGGTACAGTGAAAAACTTTTGTTTGTGTGCTATCCAGTCAGAGAAAACATAGAAACATAGAAAATAGGTGCAGGAGTAGGCCATTCGGCCCTTCGAGCCTGCACCGACATTCAATATGACCATGGCTGATCATCCAACTCAGTATCCCGTACCTTCCTTCTCTCCATACTCCCTGATCCCTTTAGCCACAAGGGCCCCATCTAACTCCCTCTTAAATATAGCCAATGAACTGGCCTCAACTACCTTCTTTGGCAGAGAGTTCCAGAAATTCACCACTCTCTGTGTGAAAAATGTTTTTCTCATCTCGGTACTAAAGGATTTCCCCTGTATCCTTAAGCTGTGACCCTTTGTCCTGGACTTCTCCAACATCGGGAACAATCTTCCGGCATCTAGCCTGTCCAACCCCTTAAGAATTTTGTAAGTTTCTATAAGATCCCCCTTCAATCTCCTAAATTCTAACGAGTACAAGCCGAGCCTATCCAGTCTTTCTTCATATGAAAGTTCTGACATCCCAGGAATCAGTCTGGTGAACCTTCTCTGTACTCCCTCTAAGGCAAGAATGTCTTTCCTCAGATTTGGAGACCAAAGCTGTACACAATACTCCAGGTGTGGTCTCACCAATACCCCGTACAACTGCAGTAGAACCTCCCTGCTCCTATACTCAAATCATTTTGCCATGATATAACATTGGGGTCCGTTAGTCCAATTAAAGATAGTGAATAGGTCTCCAATTAGTTATACATGGACAAGTCCTGGACTTTGTCAAAGGTCCGATATGAAGTTCAGTCATGGGACAGTCTTTCTGAAATCTCCCTCCGATACATCTGGAAAGCATAGACTGGTGACGTTTCGGGTTGGGGGTCTTTCATCTGTCTGGGAACGGTGTATTTTTTCACAGAGGGAAAAACTTTTAGTAGTGAATTTTGATGGATCACACTGGAAAGATCAACAAATCAGGTAGCATCTATGGATAGAAAAGGAGAGTTTGACTTTCAGGTCAATCACCTTTCAAGGTTCACCCTTTCAAGGGCATTGACCTGAAACATAACTGTTGTTCTCTCCCCACATACGCTGCTGGATCTACTGAGTATTTGCACCATTTTCTATTTTTACGTGGGAAGGCCAGTTACTTTCTTTACAAAATGTTTTGCTACTGTGTAATTTCTTTAATGCTATTTTTTTTTTTTAACTCAACTTTGCTTCTTTAAATCTTATCTTATAATTTACTTAATTATTGATTTCAATCTTAATAGTTTATAAATGCATCTGAATGGAAGTTCTTTGACGAATGCCGGCTTTAAGTGTTTAGACATTCCTGCTGAACATAACCAAAGGCGTGACTTCAACATTTCTTTCAACTAAAGTACCATATAATTAGACACATCAAATTAGGTAGATCAGTAATGAAATGCAGACACTCAAAAAAGGCACTTAAAAATAACCTGTTATTATTGAACAGTAATTTGAACAGACGGAAAAATTGTGATATTATATTTTATATTCACAATGATTTATTTCACTGCGATGTTTAACGTGATGTTTACAGTATTTCCTTAGTAGGTTGCCCAAGTTCCTTATTGTTTTTGCAGTTTTGCATGCAAGATCTCTTCTTCAGGGTGATTTGCAACAAGGGGCAACTCCTTTGCAAAGTTGGAAGGGGAATTTTTGATTGATAGATGGTGATACAGCGTGGGAAACAGGCCCTTCGGCACAACTTGCCCACATGTCCCTGCTACACCATTCCCACCTGCCCGCGTTTGGCCCATACCCGTGCTATCCATGTACCTGTCTAACTGTTTCTTAAACGTTGTGATAGTCCCAGCCTCAACTACCTCCTCTGGCAGCTTGTTCCTTACACCCTGAAAAAGTTACCCCTCAGATTCCTATTAAATCTTTTCCCCTCCACCGTAAAACTATGTCCTCTGGTCCTCAATTCACTTACTCTGGGCAAGAAACTCTGTGCATCTACCCAAGTTGGAGGATCAAGGCCAGTAGGAGAGACGGGGAAACCGGGGTCTAGCTTCCCGTGCCTTTGAGGTCGGCTGTAGGAGGGAACAAAGGTGGACGGGCGAGGAGAGGGACGTGGGTTCGCAGGTCGACCCGAACGTCCAAGGGAAGGTGACGGCTTGAGGCCCTGCAGCAGCCTGAGGCTCGCCTGGACCGGGCACCGCTCATAACAACTAGAGCGTGGACTGCACTCTGAAAATTGCGCCAAAACATGGCGCCTCTTGCGGGCGGGATCAGTGGACTATTTCTGTACAATTTACTAATCGGGGATGTGCTTAGGTACGGCAACACTCCACTGGACTGTTTGTAGGAACATAATTGCACTGTATGTTTGCACTTCACACGTGTGACCATAAAAGCTGCATTGAACATTGAACCATTGATTTCTAATTGGGAACTACACCCGCAAATCTGGTCTTTACCCAACAACAGACTTACATGCACATTATACTCTTTTCCAAATGAAACTAAGCCTCCTGCGTCGAGAACACATCTATCATAATACAGTCGCGAACAAGAAGGAAAGTCTGTTGAAATTGCCAACATGACAGGGATTAAATATCTTTATAGAGTGATGATGCAGCGTGGAAACAGGCCCTTCGGCCCAACTTGCCCACACCAGCCAACATGTCCTATCTACACTAGATCTACACTACATCTGCCTGCATTTGGCCCATATCCCTCTAAACCCGTTCTATCCATGTACCTGTCTAAATGTTTCTTAAACTATGTGATAGTACCTGCCTCAACGACCTCCTCTGGCAGCTCGTTCCTTTGTGTGTAAAAGTTACCCATCAGATTCCTATTAAATTTTTCCCACCTCAAAGTACCCGCAAATGATGAGAGTTTCTGTCACAATATTGGAGTCATAGATTCATACAGCACGGAAACAGCCCCTTCAGCCCATCAAGCCCATGCGAACCAAGATGCCACATCCAAGAGAGTGCCATTTGCTCGTAAGGTCATAAGGCCATGTGATAGAGTAGAATTAGGCCATTCGGACCATCAAGTCTACTCCGCCATTCAATCATGGCTGATCTATCTCTCCCTCCAAACCCCATTATCCTGCCTTCTCCTCATAACCTCTAACACCTGCACTAATCAAGAATCTATCTTTCTCTGCCTTGATAATATCAACTGACGTGCCTCCATAGCCTTCTGTGGCAAAGAATTCCGCAGGTTCACCATCCCATCTGACTAAAGAAATTCCTCCTCATCTCCTTCCTAAAAGAACGTCCTTTAATTCTGAGGCTATGACCTCCAGTCCTAGACTCTCCCACTAGTGGAAACATCCTCTCCACATCCACTCAATCCAAGCCTTTCACTATTCTGTATGTTTCAATGAGGTCCCCCCTCATCCTTCTAAACTCCAGCGAGTACAGGCCCAGTGCCGACAAACGCTCATCAAAGCTTAACCTAATCATTCCTGGGAATATTCTTGTAAACCTCCTCTGGACCCTATCCAGAGCCAGCACATCCTTCTTCAGATATGGTGCCCAGAATATGGTGCTCACATCTGGCCCATATCATTCTCAAACCTTCCTATCCATAAGTAACAATTAGAGAATATTACAGAAAGGATATTGGAAAGATGGAAATGGTGGAGAAAGGATTATAAGAACGACAGAAATGAAAGGATCAGTCGACGCTTGAGACCTTTAAAGTAATGAAAGAGCATAATTGCGGGCCATCAATATAATTCAGCTACTCAGAAGTTAACGTGGAAATCAGAATGAACTTCTTTCTCCAGAGACGGTTGGGAAGTGCTACCCCAGGGAGTGTTTGAAGTGAACAGAATGGATGCATTTAAGTGGCATAGGAGGGAAGAGGAATCAAAAGATTAAGCTGGTAGACAGGTGACAAAAGTCTGGAGAAATTTGAGAAGTGCATATGTTCCAGTACAGACTGGTTGGGTGTATGGGTCTGCTCCGTTCTTTACATCCTGGGTAATTCGGCATAATCCTACGTAAGCCTTTTTATTCCATGCGCCTTGCAGCAACACGCTGTTATCTCTGCCTCTCCAGTGACAGATCCCGGAATGGTGTGGGTCTCTTCACAGTACAAGTCTCTCTGTCAGGCCAAAGATCAAGTAGGGGTGGCCACATAGGGCGGCATGGTAGCGGTAGAGTGACTGCCTTACAGCGCCAGAGACCCGGGCACGAACCTGACCACGGGTGCACGGAGTTCGTACGTTCTCCCCATGAACTGTGTGGGGTTTTCTCCGAGATCTCTGGTTTCCTCCCACACTCCAAAGACGTACAGATTTGGAGGTTAATCAGCTTGGTATAAATGTTTCAATGTAAGATCGTCCATAGTGTATGTAGGTGGGTAGGGTTTCGGGTCGAGACCCATCTTCAGTCAGATGCTGCCTGTCCCGCTGAGTTACTCCAGCTTTTTGTGTCTATCTTTGGTTTAAACCAGCATCTGCAGTTCCTTCCTAAACAAAAGTAAACAAGCAGAATGCCACCTGACCCTCACTGTTTCATCCACACAACATCAACTGCATGGCCATTATCAATATATTTTATTACCTCTTCAAAAAAATTCCAATCAGATTGGTCAGACAGAAGTTCCCCCAACAAAGCTATGCTGACAATTAATCCCTGCCGTTCCAAGTGTAGATTGGTCCTGACCCTCAGATCTTTTCCAATTGCTTCTCTACTTGTCTTGTCTCTGCCGCCTTTCTTAAATTAAGGTATCATGTAAATGGTGCTGTACCAGACATGTTGGTCCTTGGAATGATCCCAAGGTCATGGCTAATTTAAGTGACATAAAGCAAGGAGCGGAGAGGGAGGTCGCCTGGTCCAGGTTCATGACCAGAGGTGGCAATTGGAACATATGTGCGCAGTTTTCAAGCAGTTTTAGGCTTGAGCAGGGGAAAATCGTTATTTAGATCAACAGTCTACAAATGTTTACTGGTGAGCACTACATGTCAATAGTGATCACTGATTTGCAAAAAGATAAAATGTGCGGGCAAGCACAGTGGCGCAGCAGTAGAGTTGCTACCTTGGGGCGCAGAAGGCTAAGGGGGGACTTGATAGAGGTCTTTAAAATGATGAGAAGGATAGACAAAGTTGACGTGGATAAGCTTTTCCCACTGAGAGTGGGGAAGATTCAAACAAGGGGACATGACTTGAGAATTAAGGGACAGATGTTTAGGGGTAACATGAGGTGGAACTTCTTTACTCAGAGAGTGGTGGCCGTGTGGAATGAGCTTCCAGTGAAGGTGGTGTAGGCATGTTTGTTTTTAGCATTCAAAAATAAATTGGATAGTTATATGGACGGGGAAGGAATGGAGGGTTATGGTCTGAGCGCAGGTATATGGGACTAGGGGAGAATACGTGTTCGGCACGGACTAGAAGGGTCGAGATGGCCTGATTCCGTGCTGTAATTGTTATATGGTTATACGGTTACAGCGCCAGAGACCCATTTTTGATCCTGAGTACGAGTTGTAATAATAATAATAATAATAATAATAATAATAACTTTATTTATAAAGCGCTTTTAGACAACATCAGTTACCACAAAGTGCTGTACATGGGAAGTCAACAAAAAGTTATTACAAACTACTAAAACCATTAAGACGACAGGACTATAAAAACAGTAAAAATTAAAAGACATTAAAAGCACTAAAACAGGAACAATGTCTCAGCCAGTGTCGAAAGCCAGTGAATAAAAGTGAGTTTTTAGGGAGGATTTAAAGATGGACAGTGAAGGGGCCTGTCTGATCTGCAGCGGCAAGGTGTTCCAGAGTGCCGGGGCAGCAACAGAAAAGGCTCTATCCCCTCTGAGCTTCCGCTTAGACCTTGGTACCTCAAGGAGGAGCTGATCCGCTGTGGTACCAGTTGTGTCTGTATGGAGTTGATAGGTTCTCCTGGTGACCTAATGGGTTTTATCTGAGCGCTCCGATTTCCTCCCACTCTGTAGATGTACAGCTTTGAAGGTTAATTGGCTTCTGGAAATTATAAATTGTTACTAGTATGTAGGATAATGCTAGTGGACGGGGTGATCGCTGGTCGGTGCGGACTCAGTGGGCTGAAAGGCCTGTTTCCGCGCTGTACCTCTAAAGTCTCAAGGCTGCTTGCAGTTGTTGGGTGCCCATGACTGGAGGTTTGCCTTCATTTGACAGAAGCATACAACATGTACCAGCAGCTACCCACTCACATTAGTAAAAAAAACCTATTGTGGTACAATGATAATTAGGCTACTGAGCTGTCAGCGAGTAGAATAAATGAAAAATTGAAATGGTATTAGTAGGTTTAGCAGCCCTCTATTTAACATTCTTTCTTATAGAGATTTTAAGCCATGATACACCCAGTTATTCTTTATTACAAAGAAAACTCAGATGTAATATACACCATGTCATTTACCCATTTTCTTGCCTTGGTATCATTAAAAAAGTTTAGTTTAGTTTAGTTTAATTTATTTTAGTCTTTAGTCTAGTTTAGTTTATTGTCACGTGTGTCGAGGTACAGTGAAAAGCTTTTACACAAGGTACAGTGAAAAAGAGATGATGTACAATATAAGGTAGACAAAAATCCTGGAGGAACTCAGTGGGTGAGGCAGCATCTATAGAGCGAAGGAATTAGCGACGTTTCGGGTCGAGGCCCTTCTTCAGACCGATGTCAGGGCAATAGACAATAGGTGCAGGAGTAGGCCATTCGGCCATTCAGCCAGCACCACCATGTCATGTGATCATGGCTGATCATCCCCAATCAGTACCCCAGGGACGGGGCGGGATGGGAAAAAGAGGCAGAGACAGTAGGACTTGTAGGAGAGCTACTGTGGGGGAGGGGAAGGAGGGAGAAAGCAAGTAAAATGAGAGAAGTCAATGTTCATACCGATGGGGTGTAAACTACCAAAGCAAAATATGTGTTGCTGTTCCTCCAATTTGCGCTGGGCCTCACTCTGGCAATGGAGGAGGCCCAGGACAGAAAGGTCAGAACTTGGTTCGGTATGAACCTCATGGGCCGAAGGGCCCATTCCTGTGCTGTACTGTTCTATATTTTATGTTCTATATCATGTAACTGGCATCAGCAGATGAGTTGATATTAAATATTGAGAAGGCAGAAGGAGGAATTGAATGAATCCAGGGCAATCCCATGGATTCATGGTGCATTTCATCAGGGTTAATTAGTGTTACATGTACCAAGGTCAAGTGAAAAGCTTTTTGTTGTTGGGTGCTATCCAATCAGTGGAAAGACTACACATCATTACAATCAAGCCGTCCACAGTGTACACACACAGGATGAAGGATATAACATTTAGTGCAAGATAAAGTCCAATAAAGTCCAATTAAAGATAGTTTGAAGGTCTCCAGTGAAGTAGATGGGAGACCAGGACAGCCCTTTAGTTGGTGAGAGAACGGGTCAGTTGCCTGATAACAGCAGGGAAGAAAGTGTTTCTGAATCTGGAGGTGTGCTTTTTCACACTTCCGTTTCTCTTGCCTGAAGGGTGAGGGGAGAAGAGGGGCTGGACGGGGTGAGATAATGAATCCAATCACTATTTCTTCTACCTGCCAACTTACTCCAATTGAAAGCAACTTCTGCAATGTTGATAACAGATGAAATCAGCGAGCTGAGCCAAAGATGATAAATTAGTCTAGTTGATGGGTTAGGGGAATGGTGGGCAGGCCTGTGACTAGTGCTAGTGACGAGTGTCCATCCTTGTGGGTGGTGCTATAATGATATTTAAAAGTCACTTGGCCAGGTACACGGGCCGCAATGGTTCAGAGAGATAAGGGGCAAACACGGGCAAATGGCCAGAAATATTACAATCTGGTTTGGGAATTGCTCTGCCCAGGACAAGAAGGCTCTGCAGAGAGTAGTGCGTTCGGCCGAACGCACTATGGGAACTTCACTCGCCGCTCTGCAGGAACTATACATCAGGAGGTGCAACTCATGAGCCAATAAGATCATGGGAGACCCCTTCCACCCCTGCAACGGACTGTTCCAGCTGATACGTTCAGGCAAACGCCTCCGTTGCCATGCTGTGAGAACGGAGAGGTTGAGAAGGAGTTTCTTCCCAGAGGCAATTAGGACTGTAAACTCCTATCTCACCAGGAACTAACTTTACTGTTACCACTCTACTGTTTTTTTTTTAATTGCTGTTTTTGGGGGGGGGGGGGGGGGGGGTTCCCCCTTTTTCCTTCCGCCCACAATATTTAATATGTAAAAGAATATGTGATTCTGTTCCAGTCTGTTTGTAGTTTGTTTGGTTGTTTGTTTGTTTGTCTTTTTGCACAAAGTCCGCGAGCATTGCCACTTTTCAATTCACTGCACATCTCGTATGTGTATGTGACGAATAAACTTGACTTGACTTGAAATGGAATGAGCTTAGATGGGGCAGTGTGGTTGGCATGGGCAAGCTGGGCCGAAGGGCCTATTTCCATGGTCTAAGACTCTGTGAGAAGGTCCTGAGATACATTGAAAAAGCCATACATTCTCATAGCAACTTATAGAACTTCAGGGTCTTCCAATGCCCTTTATAGTCAATGCAGCCTAGGCACTATTATTATGTGGGCATTGTGAATTGTACTTAGGTGAAGAAAGAGCCCATATTAATAAATTGATAATTACTGAATAATCGTTTGTGAGATACCAAGTGAGCAGCAATTATTTACAAAATATGCATAACCTCTCCACTCTGAGACTGATAACTTGGCCACAACTAATATGATATCCTATGTAATCAGGAAGAACTGTAAATGCCTCTGAATCAGTCTAAAGAAGGGAGTCTTCAGAAAGGACTCGACCCGGAACGCCACCTATTATTTTTCCCCCGAGATGCTGCCTGGGCTGATAAGTTACTCCAGCATTTTGTGTCTACCTTCAACGTAAACCAGCACCCGCAGTTCCTTCCTGCACATTTAGGCTAAAGAAAGACCTGAAATGTTGTCTGACCAATCCCCCCCCACAGATACCACCCCCCCCCGGCACTTTGCGTTTTGCTTCAGATTCTGGCACCTGCAATTTCTTGTGTCTCTATCACTTACGACTGTCAAACTTCAAGCTTTCCCACTGTGATGTGTGCCGTTTTCAATGTTAGTATCAAAAAGCCCCCATTCTCTATCAAAGTACAGTACAGTATTTGGCAAAAAAAACACCTGCCTTTTGTGAGTCAGAACCAACTGGAACTGACTCTCTTGAGGAACTGTGGGCTGATATTCTTCTTGCTAATTTTAGAAGAAAAAAAAGGTGCATGAGAGTGTAAAGCTCAAAACTGCAATCTACAATTTTTCCTAAAATTTGAAGACAAAATTTCAAGTCCATAGTGACCTTTACAAAACCTCCTTGGAAATAACGTTACGGTTCGAGAACAAATAGTCTATGAATTAACACAAGGAAAAATGATGGCAGGGTGGTGCAGCTGGTAGAGCCACTGCCTTAGAGATCCAGGCTCGATCCTGACCTCGGGTGCTGTCTGTGTGGAGTTTGCACGTGTTCCCTGTGACCGCATGGGTTTCCTCCGGGTGCTCTGGTTTTCTCCCACATCCCGATGAGATGTGGGTTTGTAGGTTAATTCGCCTCTGTATATTAACCCTGGTGTGCACGGAGCGGATAAGAAAGTGGGATAACATGGGATCTCCCCAGAGATCACAGTGTCCCGCTGAGTTGCTCCAGCATTTTGTATCTATCTTTGATTTAGACCTGTATCTGCATTTCTTTCCTACACATAGTAGCAATGTTACAAAATTTTGAGATTTAAAAAATCAAGTCTGCAATTTATCCCATCAGATAAAGCATAAAAATAAGTTTAATTTGGCACCTAATTCACTTTCATATCTCAAGTAATAAAAAAGTTATGGCCATTTTCATACTCGGAAATTAGCATCTTGTTCCCTATTGATTTTCTATGGACATAACAAAAAAGCTGTGATCATGGACAGTCAAAAGCCCATAACCTTCTTAAAAATTAAGAGAACTGAATGAAATTTTCAGTTATCATAGTTTGAACCATTCTGAAACAAATATAAAATAATCTTACTTGGATGACCTGAAATTAAAGCATATAATTAGTTAGTTACCCAATTGTAGCTAATTTCAAACTTCAATTACTAGATCTAAACATCTATCCATTTCTTAATAAATTATTAGCATTTATAAATAGCCTAAGTGTCCAAATAATATTCACAAATAATTCACAATAAAACATGATTTTTAAATCTCATTTACATCAATTTATAGGCCAAATGGAAGGAATTTAGTGTTCAATTGCTGTAAATTAAAGTCCATTTTAAATCGGCTTTCTAGTGGGTTCCTGTGAACGCGCTGGTTTAGAACGTTTACATTGCGCTGGATTTGTGCCCTCAAATGCCCAGAAAAATACTGCGGGATATAAAGAGCCCAAAATGAGCTACTCGCTATAGAAAACTTTATATACAGGGTTCTTAAGAAGCCCCTTTTAATGTAAAAATAAGGTACATACCTTTAATTGTTTGCTTTATAAAACCCTGGGGCTGCGAGAGGTTGCGGGTTGAGAGAGTGATTTTTAAACTACTATAACTATTATACAAGGCCATAAAAACTAATAATATCTTTTGCGACAGGGTCTTTCAGTGATTTTTCGTTAATGATTTACTAGGCTGAACATTTTCGATTGCAACAGCCTAGTAAAAATCGCGTTTTAAACCCGCCCCCTCTAAACGCCAAAATCACACACACGGGGTGGGGGCAGATTCTCAATGACGATTCAGGTAGGTTTTGTAACATACCTACACATAGTGTGAACTGATGTTCGATGGTCAGCATGGACTTGGTGGGCTGAAGAGTGTGTTTCCGTACTGTATCTCAAAACTAAAAATAAAGACCGAACCCTTGAGAAAGACAAACTGCAAGATAATTTGTGTTCATAATTGAGAATGTACATTAAATGTTAACCGTACCAATTGAATTTAACCAAAGATCCTTTGAGAACCAACGCCTTTAACTTCGTCACCATCAATTTACCATTTTAGAGATACAACGCAGAAACAGGTCCTTCAGCCCACCGAGTCTACTCTGAACAGCGATCACCCCGTACACAAGCACTATCCTACTAGGATACCTATCCTACTCGGGACAATTTACAATATTTACCAAAGCCAATTTACCTACAAACCTGTACATCTTTGGAATGTAGGAGGATACCGGAGCACCCAGAGAAAACTCAGTCACAGGGAGAACGTACAAACTCCGCACAGAGACCACGTCTCTGGCGCTGTAACTCTACCGCTGTGCCACTGGGCCACAGTAAAAAATAATGGCCCCAAGTCAGTCTGCGCTGTCCCTATTTGTGGCTTCCTATTCAGTTGCTGGGATTTTCTGTGATCAGTCAAACTCGAGGGGAACGTTCCACATTGCATCATGATTGAAGGCTTTAGTGAGTGAGGGTGGGAAAGTCTATGTATTATGGCTGGATCTGATCCCTGCCTTTCTCTTGGTGTGATCACAAGGGGAAGATCATGCCCACTGTGTCTCTAATTGGACCAAAATCATGCTGTGGAAGCAGCTCCTTGACACATGGAAGAAACAGTTCAGAAGACCCAAGGGCGGTCACGGTGGCGCAGCGGTAGAGTTGCTGCCTTACGGCAAATGCAGCGCTGGAAACCCGGGTTTGATCCCGACTACGGGCGCTGCCTGTATGGAGTTTGTACGTTCTTCCCGTGACCCGCATGGGTTTTATCCGAGATCTTCGGTTTCCTCCCACACTCCAAAGACGCACAAGTTTGTAGGTTAACTGGCTTGGTAAATGTAAAAATTGTCCCTAGTGGGTGTAGGATGGTCTTAATGTGCGGGGATCGCTAGTCGGTGCGGACCCGGTGGGCCGAAGCGCCTGTTTCCAAGTTGTATTTCCAAACCAAACTAAACTAAACTAAACTAGAAACAAAGACGTACAGATGCTGGTCAATACACAAAAGGACACTGTATTTCCATGTGCCTATCTAAAAGTCTCTTAAATGCCACCATCATATCAACCTCAACCACCACACCTGGCAAAGGTTTCCAGGCACTCACCACCCTCGGTGTAAAAAAACATGCCCAAGCATCTCCTGTAAACTTTGCCCCACTAACTTTAAAACTATATCCTAGAGCATTTGAGTTTTCTATCCCGGGGAAAAAGGTTTGGACTGTCTACCCTATCTATTCTTCTCGGAATTTTATAAACTTCTGTCAGGTCTCCCCATAACCTCTGGCGTTCCAGAGCCAACAATCCAAGTCTGTCCAACTATTCCCCGCAGCTAATACCCCCTAATGGCCCTGTCCCACGATGCGAGTTCATTAAAAAAAAAATCAAACTCGTGATAAGCACGGAGAATGAACGTAGCAGGTACGTCGGAGCTCAGGGACGTCTCTTAGCGGCTCGTAACGCTAACAGCAGGTACTCGGGAAGACTCGCTAACGGCAAGTAAGCTCGGGAAGATTTTTCAACATGTTGAAAAATGTCCACGAGAACCCTGAGTACCGACGAGTGGCCATTACCGTAAATCTCTGAGTTCGAATCAGGGCAAACTCGGGAGAGCTCTTGGAATGAACCCGTACAGTGGGGCAGGGCTTTTATCCGGGCATCTTTCTGGTAAACCACCCCTGCATCTTTTCCAACGTCTCCCTATCCTTCCAGTAATGGGGCGAGCAGAACTGCACAAAATACTCCAAATGCGGCCCAACCAATGTCCTATAAAGCTATCTCATGGCTTCTTGACTCTTATACTCAATGCTCCAACCGGTGTAAGCAAGCACTGGTTTCCTTATATGCCTTCTTTATTGAAGCTCTTGGCTGCTAAGATTTAATATTTCTACGACCATATTATATTTGTCCACATTGACAGGCGCACATCCCACAAAACTGGAGTGGAACCAAGTCATCCTTGATCCCAAGGGTATGCCTATTAAGATGACTTGATAATCTGTGGTTGTGAATGACATCACCCGTTATGGCAGCCATCCATGCACTTAAAAAAGATAAACAACACAAAATATGTGAAGCTTTTATCCCCTTCATCTTGAAAATTTATTTTTTCTTTTCACTGCGGAAGCTTGACAATAACTCTTGTTTATCACCCAAACTTTGAAAGTCTTGACTTAAAAAGAAAACCAAATCGAGTGCTTTAGCTCGTGAAAAATACACAACATAGTGAAAGGTCACTTGAGCTGAAATGTCAACTGTTTCTCTCTCCACACGTGACGCTGAATGTACTGAGTGTTTCCAGCAAATGAAGTTATTATTTATAAAACATTGCTTTTGAGTTTTTCTCAGCCCCTCACACGTATCTGGATTGTATGAGAAAAGAACTGAAGTAATGAATATGACAATTGTTTACATAATACTTTGTAGTTACATTTCCAGTATTAAGCAGTACAATCTAATAGTTTCAAAACTTGTCTAAACATTACTATTTGGCCACACAAGTTACAGTTTAACCATATATAACCATATAACAATTACAGCACGGAAACAGGCCATCTCGACCCTTCTAGTCCGTGCCGAACACATATTCTCCCCTAGTCCCATATACCTGCGTTCAGACCATAACCCTCCATTCCTTTCCCGTCCATATAACTATCCAATTTATTTTTAAATGATAAAAACGAACCTGCCTCCACCACCTTCACTGGAAGCTCATTCCACACAGCCACCACTCTCTGAGTAAAGAAGTTCCCCCTCATGTTACCCCTAAACTTCTGTCCCTTAATTCTCAAGTCATGTCCCCTTGTTTGAATCTTCCCTACTCTCAGTGCGAAAAGCTTATCCACGTCAACTCTGTCTATCCCTCTCATCATTTTAAAGACCTCTATCAAGTCCCCCCCTAACCTTCTGCGCTCCAAAGAATAAAGCCCTAACTTGTTCAACCTTTCTCTGTAACTTAGTTGCTGAAACCCAGGCAACATTCTAGTAAATCTCCTCTGTACTCTCTCTATTTTGTTGACATCCTTCCTATATAATTAGGCGACCAAAATTGTACACCATACTCCAGAATTGGCCTCACCAATGCCTTGTACAATTTTAACATTACATCCCAACTTCTATACTCAATGCTCTGATTTATAAAGGCCAGCACACCAAAAGCTTTCTTTACCACCCTATCTACATGAGATTCCACTTTCAGGGAACTGTGCACAGTTATTCCCAGATCCCTCTGTTCACCTGCATTCTTCAATTCTCTACCATTTACCATGTACGTCCTATTTTTTGATTTGTCCTGCCAAGATGTAGCACCTCACACTTATCAGCATTAAACTCCATCTGCCATCTTTCAGCCCACTCTTCCAACTGGCATAAATCTCTCTGTAGACTTTGAAAATCTACTTCATTATCCACAACCCCACCTATCTTAGTATCATCTGCATACTTACTAATCCAATTTACCACATCATCATCCAGAACATTGATGTACATGACAAACAACAGTGGACCCAACACAGATCCCTGTGGCACCCCACTAGTTACTGGCCTCCAACCTGACAAACAACCATCCACCATTACTCTCTGGCATCTCCCATTCAGCCACTGTTGAATCCATCTTGCTCCTCCACCATTAATACCCAACAATTGAACCTTCTTAACCAACCTTCCATGAGGAACCTTGTCAAAGGCCTTACTGAAGTCCATATATACAACATCCACTGCTTTACCCTCATCAATTTCCCGAGTAACCTCTTCAAAAAATTCAAGAAGATTAGTCAAACATGACCTTCCAGGCACAAATCCATGTTGACTGTTCCTAATCAGACCCTGTTTATCCAGATGCTTATATATATTATCTCTAAGTATCCTTTCCATTAATTTGCCCACCACTGACGTCAAACTAACAGGTCTATAATTGCTAGATTTATTTTTAGAACCCTTTTTAAACAATGGAACAACATGCGCAGTACGCCAATCCTATCGCACTATTCCTGTTTCTAATGCCATTTAAAATATTTCTGTCATAGCCCCTGCTATTTCTACACTAACTTCCCTCAATGTCCTAGGGAATATCCTGTCCGGACCTGGAGGCTTATCCACTTTTATATTTCTCAAAAGTGTCAGTACTTCCTCTTCTTTGAATCCCATAGTTTCCATAGTTAGTCTACTTGTTTCCCTTACCTTTCCCTTACCTTTCTTTCAAAAACCCTGGAGCGTATCGTTGCGTTGCAACTTCATTCCCACCTCCTTGCGTATAACCTACTTGAACCCCTCCAATCTGGCTTTCACCCCGTCCATAGCACAGAAACTGCTCTCCTCAAAGTCCTCAACGACCTCCTCACCTCTGCTGACACTGGTTCCCTCAACATCCTCATCCTCCTCGACCTGAGCGCAGCCTTCGATACAGTGAACCATAACATCCTGCTCACCAGGCTCAAAGGCTTCGGCATTGAAGGCTCTGCACTCAGCTGGCTCCGTTCCTACCTTTCCAACAGATCCCACTTCATCTCTCTCCACAACCACACCTCTGCTACAGCCACAGTCACTCAAGGCGTTCCCCAAGGCTCCGTACTCGGCCCCCTCCTCTTCATCATCTACATCCTCCCCCTTGGTCAGATACTCCGCCACTTCAATCTGGACTTCCACTGTTACGCTGATGACACCCAGATCTACCTTGGCACCAAATCCCCCCACAACCCCCCCCCCCCCCCATATCAACTCCTGTTTGTTAGCTATAAAAACCTGGATGCAACATAATTTCCTCAAACTCAACAGCGATAAGACAGAATTCCTCCTCATAGGCTCCAAAGCCACACTCAGCAAAATCAATAACCCCACTCTCACCATCGACGGCACCACTGTCTCCCCATCTCCCCAGGCCCGCAACCTTGGCGTGATCTTTGATTCCACCCTCTCCCTTGAGCCTCACATCCGCCATGTCATTAAAACCTCCTTCTTTCATCTCTGCAACATCGCCAAACTCAGACCCTCTCTCACACCGCCCGCTGCTGAAAGACTCATCCATGCCTTCATCTCCTCCCGACTGGACTATTGCAACTCACTTCTCCTTGGCATCAGCTCCACCTACATCAACCGACTCCAACTGGTCCAGAACGCAGCCGCCCGACTCATCACCCATACCAAATCCTGGCATCACTCCAGTCCTCAAACAACTTCACTGGCTTCCCATCTCCCACCGGATCACCTACAAAATCCTGATCCTCACCTACAAAGCCCTCCACCATCTGGCCCCCCCATATCTCACTGACCTCCTCTCCCCCTACCAACCCTCACGGTCCCTCAGATCCACATCAGCCGGTCTCCTCTCCATCCACAAGTCCAATCTCCGCAGTTTCGGGGACAGAGCCTTCTCCAGGGCAGCTCCCAGGCTCTGGAACTCCCTCCCCCAACTGATCCACAATTTCGTGTCCCTCACCATCTTCCAGTCCCGCCTCAAGACCCATCTCTTCACCTCTGCCTATCCTTAGCCCCACATGCCGTCCCTTTTCATCTGTGCATTAATTGCCTCATACTGTGTTTTGTATTGAATTCTGTATTTACTTTATGTACTAGTCATGTCTCAACTATTTATTTCATTCCCCTTACATGTTTTTCCTCTAACTGCTAAATTTTTGTAAGGTGTCCTTGAGACGCTTGAAAGGCGCCCATAAATAAAATTTATTATTATTATTATTATTATACCTCACATAATTCAATATCCTTCTCCTTGGTGAATACCGAAGAAAATAAATTGTTCAATATCTCCCCCATCTCTTTTGGCTCTGCAGATAGCTGTCCACTCTGACCCTCTAATGGACCAATTTTATCCCTTGTTATCCTTTTGCTATTAATATAGCTGTATAAACCCTTTGGATTTACTTTCACCTTACTTGCCAAAGCAACCTCATATCTTCTTTTAGCTTTTCTAATTTCTTTCTTAAGACACTTTTTACATTCTTTATACTCCTCAAACACCTCATTTAATCCATGCTGCCTATAATTATTGTAGATCTCTCTCTTTTTCCGAACCAAGTGTCCAATTTCCCTTGAAAACCATGGCTCTTTCCAATTTTTACTATTTCCTTTCAACCGAACAGGGACATAAAGATTTTGTACTCTTAAAATTTCACCTTTAAATGTCCTCCATTTCCCTTCCACATCTTTCCCATAAAACAAACTGTCCCAATTTACTCCTTTTAAATCCTTTCGCATCGCCTCAAAGTTAGCCTTTCTCCAATCAAAAATCTCAACCCTAGTCCAATATAATCCATAATTATATTGAAACTAATGATATTGTGATCACTGGACCCGAACTGTTCCCCAACGCATACCTCTGCCACCTGACCCGTCTCATTTCCTAACAGGAGGTCCAGCACCGCCCCTTCTCTAGTAGGTACTTCTATGTATTGCTGCAAAAAACTATCCTGCACACATTTTACAAACTCCAACCCATCCAGCCCATTTACAGAATGTGTTTCCCAGTCTATGTGTGGAAAATTGAAATCTCCCACAATCACTACCTTGTGCTTACTACTAACATCTGCAATCTCCTTACATATTTGCTCTTCCAATTCTCGCTCCCCATTTGGCGGTCTATAATACACCCCTATAAGTGTTGCTACCCCTTTCCCATTTCTCAGTTCCACTCAAATTGCCTCCCTAGACGAGCCCTCTAATCTATCCTGCCAAAGCACTGCTGTAATATCTTCCCTGATAAGAAATGCAACACCTCCACCTCTTGCCCCTCCAATTCTATCACACCTGAAGCAACGAAATCCTGGAATATTTAGTTTCCAATCACAGCCCTCCTGCAACCATGTTTCACTGATCGCCACAACATCATATTTCCAGGTGTCTATCCAGACTCTAAGCTCATTCACCTTTCTTACAATGCTCCTAGCATTAAAATATGCACATTTAAGAAACCCCCCGCCTCTTATTCTCTGTTTATTTCCTTTTTCTTCTCTCTCCCCTACATTTTGGGTCAGAGTGCTACCATTCTCTGCCATCTGCCTCACACACTGACTGCTAGCTTTCCCAATTTGAGTCCCTCCCCCCAACCATACTATTTTAAAGTCTCCCCAGTAGCCTTTGCAAATCTTCCTGCCAGGATATTGGTCCCCCTCGAGTTCAAGTGCAACCCGTCCTTTCTGTACAGGTCGCACCTTCCCCAAAAGAGGTCCCAATGATCCAGAAACTTGAATCCATACCCACTGCACCAGTCCCTCATCCACTCATTTATCCTCCACCTCGCTCCATTCCTACTCTCACTGTCGTGTGGCACAGGCAGTAATCCTGAGATTGTTACCTTTGCAGTCCTTCTCCTTAACTCTCTACCTAACTCCCTAAATTCTTCTTTCAGGACCTCTTCTCTTTTTTTACCAATGTCGTTGGTACCTATATGTACCACAACCTCAGGCTCCTCTCCCTCCCATTTCAGGATTTCTTGGACACGTTCAGACACATCCCTGACCCTGGCACCAGGGAGGCAAACTACCATCCGGGTCTCCTGTCTGCGTCCACAGAACCGCCTGTTAAAGTTTGTTAAAGTTCAAGAAACTTCCTTTCCTGGAGGTATTTCTCCACATATGGTCATAGAATCATAGAGTCATACAGCACATAAATAAGTCCTTCGTCCCAATTCATCCATGCCAACCAAGACGTCCCATCTTAGCTAGTCCTATATAAGGTCATGAGTAATAGGAGCATAATTAGGCCATTCGGCCCATCAAGTCTACTCCGCCATTCAATCATGGCTGATCTATCTCTCCCTCCTAACCCCATTCTTCTGCCTTCTCCCCATTACCCACATGTCCATATTTGGTCCATTTCCCCTTAAGCCTTCCTATCCATGTACCTGTCCAAATGTTGTTTTAGATGATGTTATGGTATCTGCTTTATACCCATAGGCTAATTAACCTACATACCTGTACGTCTTTGGGATGTGGGAGGAAAGCAAAGCCTCTGGAGGAAACCTACGCAGTCACGGGGTGAAAGTGCAAACTCCACCCTGACAGCACCCGAGGTCAGGATCGAACCTGGCTCTCTGATGTTGCGAGGCAGTAGCTCTACCATCTGCGCCATTATGCCACCCAACATATCAGACGTGATCTTATTGAATGGTGGAACAGGCAGAAAGCTTCAAATAGCCAACTGTTCCTATTTCTTATTATTGGTGTCAATAGAATACAACCTGACTAATCATTATTCTTCAAGTGACGCTGGTATTTTATTGTGCTTGCTTTTTTTTTTCCAGTAAAACATATATATATATATACTTCTAAGGCTAGGTTTTGAACAATTAACATCACTATGAGTCATACAGTATATGTGCTTCAACTAATACTGTAATCAAATTGTTATCTGAAGCTGCAAAAGCCCACATTTTTTTACTAATATAATAGGGGATTTTCAATGTGGATGCAAAACAGCACCAACTATAGGCGGATGTCTTCTCTGATGAGCAAGGGAGAACTAGGGTAATAGGTTGGAAGTAAAAAGAGGGAAGTACAGAGCAAGAGAAAGAACCTAAAAGAAAATGTGTATCAGGTAGAAAATCAGCTCTCACCGTGGCGCAGCGGTAGAGTTGCTGCCTTACAGCGCCGGAGACCCGGGTTCGATCCTGGCTACGGGTGCTGTCTGTACGGAGTTTGTACATTCTCCCCATGGGTTTTCCCCGGGTGCTTCCCACACTCCAAAGCCGTGCAGGTTTGTAGGTTAATTGGCTTTGATAAAGATTGTAAATTGTCCCTAATGTGTCGCATAGTGTTAGTGTACGGGGTGAGCAATGGTCAGCACGGACTCGGTGGGCCAAAGGGCCTGTTTCCGCACTGTATTTCTAAACTAAATTAAAAATGGGCCACTGTGCCCATTTGTAATTAAGGATGGTAAACAGAAGCTCATGTATTTATAAAGAAAATGAGCTGAAGTACTGTATGGTTGAAGGAACAAAAAGTCAAATTTTGACCAGGCAGAAGTACTACTGCAGTTGTACAGGGTCTTGGTGAGACCACACCTGGAGTATTGCGTACAGTTTTGGTCTCCAAATCTGAGGAAGGACATTATTGCCATAGAGGGAGTGCAGAGAAGGTTCACAAACTGATTCCTGGGATGTCAGGACTGTCTTATGAAGAAAGACTGGATAGACTTGGTTTATACTGTCTAGAATTTAGGAGATTGAGAGGGGATCTTATAGAAACTTACAAAATTCTTAAGGGGTTGGACAGGCTAGATGCAGGAAGATTGCTCCCGATGTTGGGGAAGTCCAGGACAAGCGGTCACAGCTTAAGGATAAGGGGGAAATCCTTTAAAACCGAGATGAGAAGAACTTTTTTCACACACAGAGTGGTGAATCTCTGGAACTCTCTGCCACAGAGGGTAGTTGAGGCCAGTTCGTTGGCTATATTTAAGAGGGAGTTAGATGTGGCCCTTGTGGCTAAGGGGATCAGGGGGTATTGAGAGAAGGCAGGTACGGGATACTGAGTTGGATGATCAGCCATGATCATATTGAATGGCTGTGCAGGCTCGAAGGGCCGAATGGCCTACTCCTGCACCTAATTTCTATGTTTCTATGTTCTATGTTTCTATGTTTCTAAGACAAGAGGAACGAGAGACAATCCAAGCGGAAGACAAGATATTGGACTGAAACATACGGCAGAAGTTAAAGAATAAGCAACCGAGGCAGAAGTGCAGACAAGCACCAATGATAGACACAAAAAGCTGGAGTACCTCAGTGGGTCAGACAGCATCTCTGGAGAAAAGTAATAGGTGACGTTTCGGGTCGAGACCCCTCTTCAGACATCAACCTGAAACTTCACCTATCCCTTTCCTCCGGAGATAAATTATAGGGTGAGACAGAAACAGATTAGAAATTGAAATATAAAAGAAATAGAAGGTGAGATAATGAAAAAGAATGATAGAGAAATCTAGAACTAAGGAGCAAATTACCTAAAAAGAAAGAAGAGTAAAATAATGATGGGGGAGTCCAATATTTCCATTTGGTGCATTAGCAAAGAAAGAACAAAGGGAAAAATCTGAATAAGAGAATATAAATGAATCAAACATTTTTTTATCTGTTGCTCTGTTGTCTACTTCCCAACACTGTTTATTTCTCTCTACATTCGCAGTTGACCCACTTTCGGTCCTGGTTTATAAAACACCCTCACTTTGGCATTATAGGGCAAAGTGCTGGGATTACTCAATGGTCAGGCAGCAGCTGTGGAGGGAATGGACAGGCGACGCTTTGGGTCGGGACTTTTTTTCTGAATGCTGCATTTACTTTGGAATGGTCCCGACACAAAGGTCGTCTGTCCAATCCTCCCACAGATGCTGCCTTCCCCGCGTGACATTCCAGCTTTTTGTGTTCTGCTCAAGTCCCTTGTGTGTCCTTATTTTGAGATTCTCACCCTTGTGCATTAATCCCAATCTTCATAATACAGATATCTACCGTCCTACAGTTGAGAACACTTGTTGGTCTTGGTTGCTGAGGGTCTTAGGTCCGCTTAGTCCATCTTAACCTACCTGATCTCCCGGTGGCTCAGCACTTCAACTCCACCTCCCATTTCCAATCTGACCTTTCTGTCCTGGGCCTCCTCCATTGTCAGAGGCCCAGCGCAAATTGGAGGAACAGCACCACATATTCCGCTTGGGTAGTTTACAACCCAGTGGTATGAACATTGATTTCTCTAACTTCAGGTAGCCCTTGCTCTCTCTCTCCATTCCCTCCCCCTTCCCAGTTCTCCCACTAGTCCCACTGTCTCTGCCTACATTCTTTCTTTGTCTCACCCCCTCCCCTGACATCAGTCTGAAGAAGTCTCGACCCGGAATGTCGCTAATTCCTTCTCTCCATAGATACTGTCTCACCCGCTGAGTTTCTCCAGCATTTTGTGTCTATCTTAGGTCTGGAATTGGCTCAGGATCTCTCCACCACTCTATCCTATTTAAAGTTGCTCCCTAAAACCTATATCTTCATCCAAGCATTTGGTCATCGGTCCTTGTGCACTCAGTGACAAGTTATGTTGGGAACTGCTTTTATACTTCTGACTACATAAAAGGTATTGTACAACTAATGATCACAATTGATATATTTACAGTCGACTGTAAATATCAATACATTATAATTCTGACCAGTTAGCAGTTCTATCACCACTATGCATCTAGAATCTGCAACATTCTACTTAACGCTCGTGGTATCTTTCGGAAAGATGTGGTGGAATATGATTTTAAAAAAAAGGTTAATAGAATGATCAAGGAATTAAATATTTCAATTGAAATATTCCACAGTTTAGTACAATATTTTCCAATAATTTGTATTATTGGTGTTATTCGGGCATTTATTAATAAAATGACTATTGAAGCAGCTGTTGGCATCCACTGCCATACACCCATTTACACTAATCCTATGCTCACCCCCATATTATTCTCCCAATATTACCATCAATATCACTCACTTGAACATTAAGAACAATTTATAAAAGCCAATCAACCTCCCCAATCTGGAGAATTCATAAATTCATAAGCTGATAGGTCATGGGAGTAGAATTAGACCATTCAGCCCATCAAGTTGACTGCCATTCAATCGCAGCTGATCTCCCCATAACCTTTGATGCCCTTACTAATCGAGAGCCTGTCAATCTCTGCTTTAAAAATACCCATGACTTGGCCTCCACCAGTGTGTGTGGTAATAAATTCCTCAGATTCACCACCCTCTGCTGAAGAAATTACTCAACTCCTTCCTAAAGATATGTCCTTTTATTCTGAGAATTGATATGATAGCTGATCACGAGGGACGGCTTAAGAAGAAGTATATGCCAGAGTATTTGTAAGTACTCCAGGGCCTGAAAAACAAGACATAAAATGAAATATGTAAGAAGGAACAGCAGATGCTGATTTAAACCGAAGACGGACACATAAAAGTTGGAGTAACTCAGCGGGGCATGCAGCATCTCTGGAGAGAAGGAATGGGTGACGTTTCGGGTCAAGACCCTACTTCAGACTGGTTATAGTCTGAGAGATATAGACAATGATGTCCCGACCCAAGAACAATGAATGAAACATATGCAAAAAAGTAACGATGATAAAGGAAACTGGCTATTCTAAGCTGTTTGTAGGGTGAAAATGACTTGGTTGACGGAGGGATAGAGAGAGAGAGAGAGAGAGAGAGAGAGAGAGAGAGAATGCATATTTTGCTTGGCCAGCTTACAGCCCAGTGGTATGAATATTGATTTCTCTCACTTCAGGTAGCCCCGGCATTTCCAGAAGTGGATGGCACGGTGGCGCAGCAGTAGAGTTGCTGCCTTACAGTGCTGGAAAACCCAGGTTTGATCCTGACTACAGGTGCTGTCTGTGCGGAGTTTGTACGTTCTCTCCATGACCGTGTGGGTTTTCCTCAGGTGCCCGGGTATGAGGATTGATGGAAGGCACGGACTCAGTGGGCTGAAGGACGTGTTCCCGTGCTGTAAACAAAACTAAAATAAATGACTTAGAGCAGAAACACAAAGTGCTGGAATAACTCAATGGGTCAAGCTGCATCTCTGGAGAACATGGATGAGTGACGCTTCAGGTAAACCAGTATCTGCATTTCTTTGTGAGTCCAGGGCATTATTCAGAATCAATCTGCAGTGGGTATAGGAAATGAGTCACATATTTGATCACCAGTTGCAATGTGCACAGTCTAGGCTTACCTGTGAAGTAATTTAATTGCCTCTTCTAGGATATTTCAAAGAGCAGGCTTTTGGAATTATATGCCTACATGATAGTCTGCCTCTGAGGTTGAGGGGTGAAAATCAGAGGGGAAAAAGTAATGAAAAAAATCCCTGTCGTTAGCACATCTTCCGTGGCCAACAATGGGCTATTATGGGCTCCACCGTTCCTGAGGTCATCTGGTGCTAGCCCTGTTTGGTTCTGACCTTTGCTCACCTCCAGCGCCCCACCCCCACCTCAGTCTGAAGAAGGGGTCTGACCCAAAACGTCACCAATTCCTTTTCTCCACAGATGCTGCCTGACCCACTGAATTGCTCCTGCATTTTGTTTCTATCTTCGGTATAAACAAGCATCTGCAGTTCCTTCCCACACATTTTGTCCGTACCAGGTCCCGACCCAAAAAGTCATCTATTCATGCTCACCAAGGATACTGCCCGCTGAGTTACTCCAGCACTTTGTGTCTTTCCTTGGTAAACCAGCATCTGCAGGTATGTTAGTTTGTTACAGTTGGCCTCAACCTTTTTGTTTCCTGCTCTTGATACAAAAACCCTGTTGGTCAAAACTATCTGGTTTGCAAACAGATGATATTAAAAACTCATCACAGGCACTGTCAGGTGTAGTTGTTTTTTAATCCACTATTTCGTCTTCTCAACAGAGATGTAATTTGGAAATTTCCAGTGATTACCATCTATGAAATGATTACCTGACAGTTACAATTATCCAATTGTTACCCCCATTGATGAGATGAAAAACAGATGCGTTCAGACAGGCAGCTGATCCATTCGACCACATTAACAACTAGACAGTAAAGCTGAAACTTGCCTTTATAATCCTTTCCGCATCTCTACTTCCCAGAGGCTTTTATAACTTAGGTTTGACCTTGCGTGACCATTACCTCTTGAATCACATTGTCTTCTGTCTGATACTTCAAATATTTTGGAATTAATTCCGGAAGTGGCGGCGCTGTTAACAGCTGCGGCTCGCCTGCAGTCCGTCTGTCTTTACTTTTTTCTGTTGGTTTTTTTGTCTTGTTTTGGTTAAGTTTTAGTTTGTTGGGTTGTGTTAGAGGGGGTGGAACATGTTCTCTGTCTCTTCCTTCGGGGGAATGCGACTTTTTCATGTCGTATCCCCCTTCTCTGCCTCCGTCTGCGCTGAGGCCTAATGGCGGAGCTGGCGGCCTCCAGCCTGCGACCGACCCCGAGGCTCCGGAGGCAGAGCCAGCCAGGACTTACCAACGAGAGGCTGGCCGTCTTCGGGGCTGAGCAGCGGTGGCCCGACTTGCTGGTGCGGCGTTTCTGGCTTTCGGCGGCGGCCTGGGGCTGATGCAGCGGGGCCCGGGGCTGGGGCAGCGGCCTGGCGCTGGGGCAGCGGCCCAGAGCGGAGACTGCAGGATCTGGAGCCGGGGCAGCGGCCCGGAGCGGAGACGGCGGGACCTGGAGCAGCGACTGCGGGACCAGAAGCTGGCGCGGCGGCCTGGAGCTGGGGCAGCGACCTGGAGCTGGGGCATCGGCCTGGAGCTGGGGCAGCGGCCCGGTGCGGAGACTGCAGGATCTGGAGCTGGGGCGGCGACCTGGAGCTGGGGCATCGACCTGGAGCTGGGGCGGCGGCCCGGAGCTGATACTGTGGCGGGCCGTCTCGGAGCGGGGATGGCGTTCCGGCTTTCGGCAGCGGCAACATCACCACGGAGGTCCGCTGGACTGGAGAGCGGCATCTCCGGCCTGGATCGACCGCCTCAGCGCAGAGGGAGAACAAGGAGGGAAGAGATGGAAACTAAGACTTTGCCTCCATCACAGTGAGGATGTGCTTGGTGAACTCACTGTGGTGGATGTTTAATTGGTGTTTATTGTATGTTTTGTTATTATTGATTCTGTGTATGACTGCAGGCAACATAGTTTCGTTCAGACCGTAAGGTCTGAATGACAATAAAGGATCTATCTATCTATCTATTTAATTAAATGATTTCTCAGAACAGTTTAGTTTAGTTTATAGTTTATTATCGTCACATTGAAAACCTTTTTTGTTGCGTGCTAGCCAGTCAGCGAAAAGACTACACGTGATTATACATCGGTAGCAAAGAAAGCAAACTCAATGCTAGCATTTATTTCAAGAGGGATGTAATGCTGAGGCTCTATAAGGAGCAGGTCAAGCCGCATTTGGAATACTCTGAGCAATTTTGGGCACCATTTCTGAGGAAGGATTTGCTGGCTCTGGAGACGGTCCAGAGGAGGTTTACAAAAATGATCCTAGGAACGAATAGGTTAACCTCTGATGAGCGTTTGGCTACACTGGGCCTGTACTCGCTGGAGTTTAGAAGGATGTGGGGGGGCCCTTTTGAAACTTACAGAATAGTGAAAGGCTTGGATAGAGTGGATGTGGAGAGGTTTCCATTAGTGGGAGAGTATAGGACTTGTCATAGCCTCAGAATTAAAGGACGTTCTTTTAAGAAGCAGATGAGGAAAATTTAATTTTTGTCACAGGGTGGTGAATCTGTGGAATTCTTTGCCACAAATGGCTGCATAGGCCATGTCAGTGGATATTTTTAAGGTAGAGAGAGATAAATTCTTGATTAGTACAGGTATCATAGTTTATGGGGAGAAGGCAGGAGAATGGGGTTAGGAGGGAGAAATAAATCAGCCATGATTGAATGGCAGAGTAGGCTTGATGGGCCGAATGGCCTAATTCAGCTCCTATTCCTTATCACTTTATGATTAAAATCAAGCCGTCCACAGTGTACAGATACAGGGTAAAGGGAATAACATTTCTTGCAAGCTACAGTCCAATTAAAGATAGTCCAAAGGTCTCCAATGAGGTAGATAGTAGGTCATGACTGCTCTCTAGTTGGTGATAGGATGATTCAGTTGCCTGATAACAGCTGGGAAGAAACTGTCCCTGAATCTGGAGGCAAGCAATTTCACACTTCTATACCTCTTGCCTTGTGGTAAGCTTCGGTGTGCTTAGACCACCGACTCCAACAATCGCGGAGCTGTGATGGCAGGGCTTCCATTTGCAGGCGGCGCTGACTTTAACATCACGGGGGCCTGGGATCTTTTGCCGAGGTGTTGGAGCTCCGTCCAGCTTGGCATGTGGACTTCGGAAGCCACGGTCTACGGTAGAAAGTGGCCGATTCAGAACTCCAAGCCACTGAGAGTGTTCTTCCAAAGCGCCATCATCCGGCGAGAGGGCCTGAAACATCGGGCCTCCGCTGCAGCGACTGCAGAGGCCTCAATAGGCCCCGACCACGGATGAACATAGAGGAAGAGGACTGAACTTTTATTGCCTTCCCTCACAGTAGAAAACGTTGATTCTGCTGTGGGGCGACGTTCATGTTAAATTCTATAGTGTGTTGTGCTTCTCTTTTAATTTGTATGGCTGTATGGCAACCCAAATTCTTCTATGTACAGCACTTTGGTCAACATGAGTTGTTTTTAAATGTGCTATATAAATAAAATTGATTGCTTGATTGATTGCCTGAGGGGAGTAGAAGGAATGGCTGGGGTGAGACTGGTCCTTGATTATGCCGCTGGCCTTGCTGAGGCAGCGTGAAGTGTAGATGGAGTCAATGAAAGGGATGTTGGTTTGCGTGATGGTCTGGGCTGCTGTGGACCTGAATTTTACAACACATTTTTCTCGTTTCTGGCCTGCCTGATTTGATATCAGGGTCTGTGGAAGTGATGTGTGGGAAAGAACTGCAGATGCTGGTTTAAATCGAAGGTAGACACAAAATGCTGGAGTAACTAAGCGGGACAGGCAGCGTCTCTGGAGAGACGGAATGGGCGACGTTTCGGGTCAAGACCCTTCTTCAGGGTAGTGGGCGGTACAGAGATTAAATGTAGTCGGAGATTTGTCCGCGGGCAGGAGGAATCACAGAGGGGTTTTCTGTTGAAGTGATATTTTATTGCACAACTGCTGAAAGATCTGCTGATCGCATTTAAACAAAGAACAGAGTGTAAACACAGCAGTCTGAAGAAGGGTTTCGGCCCGAAACGTTGCCTATTTCCTTCGCTCCATAGATGCTGCTGCACCGGCTGAGTTTCTCCAGCATTTATGTGTACCACAGAATACATAATATTCTTTTAAACTAGCCAAAAGAATGCTGAGAAACCTAGAGCTGCCAAGAGCACCCCCTTCAGGAAACACGAGTCACAAAATCATAGCACTCAGTCAATATCACTTTTCTATATTGCATTATTTTGTTAGTGCACATTAAAGGAAGTAAGATAATTTTGGCAAGATTTCAGATGACACTGCCATACCATTTAAGTTACAGAAGCATTGTTTATTTATTTGCTTCTGGACTCCACGATTTGAGATATGTAATAGAAAAAAATCACATGTGGTTAAAGTGCACATTATCAGATTTTAATAAAGGCCATTTTTATACATTTTGGTTTCACCGTGTAGAAATTACAGCAGTGTTTATACATAGTTCCCCCCATTTCAAGGCACCATAATGTTTGGGACACAACAATGTCATGTAAATGAAAGTAGTCATGTTTAGTATTTTGTTACATATCCTTTGCATGCAATGACTGATTGAAGTCTGCGATTCATGGGCATCAACAGTCGCTGGGTGGCTTCTCTGGTGATGCTCTGCCAGGCCTGTATTGCAGCCATCTTTAGTTTATGCTTGTTTTGGGGGATAGTCCCCTCCACCATATAAAAGGCATTCGCAATAGGGTTCAGATCAGGTGATTGACTTGGCCACTCAAGAATTGACCATTTTTCTAGCCTTAGAGAGAATTCTTCTGTCATCAGCCATGGAGGTCTTCCTTGGCCTGCCAGTCCCTTTGCGATTAGTAAGCTGGCCAGTGCTCTCTTTCTTCTTAATCATGTTCCAAACAGTTGATTTTGGGTGGGCTGATGTCTCCAACAGTTTTATTCTTGTTTCTCAGTCTTATAATAACTTATTTGAAATTAATTGGCACAACTTTGGTCCTCATGTTGATAAACAGCAATAAAAGTTTCCTAAGGTGATGGAAAGACTGGAGGAAAGACTAGGTGCTGCGAGCTCTCTTTTTCTCCGCATTAAGGAGGCAATTAAACACACCTGAGCAATTACAAACACCTGTGAAGCCATGTGTCCCAAACATTATAGTGCCCTGAAATGGGGGGGGGGACTATGTATAAACACTGCTGTAATTTCTAATTGGTGAAACCAAAATGTATAAAAATGGCCTTTATTAAAATCTGACAATGTGCACTTTAACCACATGTGATTTTTTTCTATTACAAATCTCAAATTGTGGCATACAGAGGCAAATAAATAAATGATGGGTCCTTGCCCCAAACATTATGGAGGGCACTGTATATGAAAACGGGATTCATTCGAGTGCTTTGCTTTATTTAATATCATTATCTAAAACCTGTTGACAGTTTAAGTCTGTCTCCTGAGGGGCCTGAAAGTTTTAGAAGTCAAGAAGTTGTGCTTCATAAAGTAATTAAATGAAGTAAACCAACTTTCATCCTTAGTAACTGTTTGCTGCTCCACACTGATCATAGTGTCTTGTACATAAAAGATACTTCAACCTACAAAGCATATATAAACTTAAAATGTGGCCTATAATTACTATATAACTAATTTAAATGGTTATACCTCTTCTTTGAAGAGGCATGTGGAAGTCATATTCTTATGAGAAAGATTATATGTTAAAATTAAGTATCAAATATAACTCCTTTTATGCTTCCTGTGTTTGATGTCTGAAGTTATCCAAATTCTGACCAAATGTACTCTTTGTTACATGGTTTTGTAAATCCACATCCATCAAGACTTGGATTTTGTAAAACGAAAATGAAGTCAGAGAAATAGACTTGTGTAGGCAATGGGGAATGCATTGGTTAAAATAATTAAAGGGGGCTCGAGAGAGGGTCAAGAGTGTTTTATTGTCCCGAAAGAGAACAATTAAATTCTTACTAGCAGCAGCACTACATATTGCTCTGTAAAATCCATAATAAACAGCAAAAAAAAGTTAAATAATATAGTAAATAATATATAGATATATATACACAAACGGACAAATAAATGGACAATAGCAGTGCAAAGTCAAAAATGATATCCCCAAGTCTATATAGTTCAGAGCCTATTTGGAGGTTGTCGTGTTTAACAGCTTGACGGTTGCAAGGAAGAAGCTGCTCCTGAACCTGGACATTACAGTTTCCAGGCTCCTGTACCTACTTCCCAATGGCAGGAGTGAAATGAGAGCATGGCCAGGGTGCTGTGGGTCTCAGATGATGCCGGCTGCCTTTTTGAGGCAAGGACTCACCTCAACGAAAATAAAGGTTTAATGAATCGTTTTATTAGTGTACAAGATACAAAATGATGATATACCTTCATCCACACATCAACTGGAAACAGTACCATCATGACAGAAATGACATGGATTCATCACACAACTATAAAGTGCATTGACCTCAGTGATAACCAGGTGAACATTTCCCGCCAGTATTTCTTGTGCGTTTTCATTGCAGTGCATTCAACCCTGCGCTTAGCAAACATAGATTCAAGATCAATGATTGATGCAGCAGAAGCTTAAGGGGGTCTTGCTTTTCAGATTCCTGACGACGGGTGCTGTCTGTACATAGTTTGTACAATCTCCCTGTGACCGCATGCGGTTGCTACGGGTGCACCGGTTTCCTCCCACACTCCACAGACGTACAGGTTAGTAGGTTAATTGGCTTCAGTGGATTGTTAATTGTCCCCAGCGTCTGTAGGATGGTGCTAGTGTACGGAGCGATTGCAGGTCGGCGTGGACCAGAGAGCCAAAGGACCTGTTTCCATGATGCATCTCTAATGTCTAAAGACTATTGTTAAATTAATATTATTATAATTGACATTTGCTAGTCACAAAGACTGAGTTGAGCTACAAAAGGTCACAGAGTGCTGGGGTAACTCAGCAGGTCAGGTAGCATCTCTGGAGAACATGGATGGGTGGCTTTTTGGGTCAGGACCCTTCTTCATCCTTTAAATCCTTTAAAACCGAGATGAGAAGAACTTTTTTCACACAGAGAGTGGTGAATCTCTGGAACTCTCTGCCACAGAGGGTAGTTGAGGCCAGTTCATTGGCTATATTTAAGAGGGAGTTAGATGTGGCCCTTGTGGCTAAGGGGATCAGGGGGTATGGAGAGAAGGCAGGTACGGGATACTGAGTTGGATGATCAGCCATGATCATATTGAATGGCGGTGCAGGCTCGAAGGGCCGAATGGCCTACTCCTGCACCTAATTTCTATGTTTCTATGTTTCAGACCTCTGTGCTTTCAGCTGCTCTCTGGCTCCACAACCCTTTGTGCCTCCTGACTTAGTTGAAATAATCATTGTGCTACTCGTATTAATATTCACTAACCAGATTTTAGTTAAGTTTATCTTACAGATACAGCGCGCAAACAGACCCTTCGGCCCACCGCGTCCGCGCCAACCAGCGATCCCCGCACATTAACACAATCCTAAACACACTAGGGCCAATGTTATACCTATTCCAAGCCAATTAACCTACAAACCTGTACATCTTTGGAGTGTGGGAGGAACCCAAAGATCTCAGAGAAACCCACGCAGGTCACGGGGAGACCGTACAAACACCATACAGACAGCACCCGTATTGAGGATCTCTGGTGCTGCAAGTGCTATAAGGCAGCAACTCTACCGCTGTGCCACCCCAGATCTACATATAGATGATGGGTAATTGTTTATGGTATTCTGAAGGCCTTTTGAGATTCACGGTCATATAGCAAATTGAGCTTCTTTGCATTTCAATTTATTTCCAAAAATTACTTTGACTTTGATTATTATTTCAAATGTTAGCAGGGATCAAAACTAAACTCCAGATGCTTCATGAAAGTTAGTTAAAATGGAATCAGAGTACAAATGGACTAACAAACTGATTTTTTTAAAATATACTAACTCGCAGGTTTTAAATTAATTCTAGTTTCAGTATCAGTCGATGTTAAAACAGTGACTTTATATAATGGATATAAACAAGGCAGTTGCAGCTGTTAAGGTTGTTTTTGAAATTTCTGTTATGTACTTAATGATGTTTATGGACCAAATTACAGTTTTACACAGCAGAATTCCATTGAAGACAACTAATTCTAATCCTCTTGAGATTATGAAGTTCTTTGCTGATTTTGGCAAAAATAATTATTGAATTCAATGATACTTTATAATTGTATTGCATAGAATCCGGTAAAATCATGTAGCAGACCTCACCCAGGCAGAACGCAAGTGCCGCCATTGTTTTGGCGCTGACAGTTACAAAACTTCACCGAACAGTCCTATCCATAGCCATATAGTAGTTTAACAGTATCTCTATTGCAGTCAAGAAAACCTGGACTTCCATAGAATTGTGCCCTTCATTATCTGAGGGACCTCACTTTCCCACTTCTTTTATCTATCAGACTCCACAAAAATCTTTAAAGGTATGGGCCTGTCCCACTTAGGTGATTTTTCAGCGGACTGCCGGCGACTGTCAAGTTGCCAGCAGTCGCCTGAAAAATCGGGAACTGTCAGAGTGGAAAACACACACAAACCATCGCATAGGGCATGCGGGGGAGCTCCGTCTTAAAATCACACGGTACAAAGCCAAGGTGATACAGGCACACACCGCAATGAACAGAAAGGTTGGCGCTGCAATTAAGATTAAGATACAGTGTACGGTAAGTCCTTTAAAAGAGGGGAGAAGAGAAGGGGGGGGGAGAAGGGGGGGGGGGGTAGAAAGGGAGGGAGAAGGGAGAGTGGAGACAACAACTTTAAGAGGCCAGCCAACTTTTAATAAGCCAGAGATACACAGCTGTGAAGTTCGACAGACATTTAGCATTACCAGTCGGTTATCCTTGGTTCTGAAAACACCTGCTTACGTTTTCATTCCCCAATGAGCCAATGAAAATGACCAGTCAGCAAAGGCGATTAACTAAAACTACCTTAACTAACGACTACCTCGACTAACAATAACTACATCGCGACCCCACTACAACTGCACCTACGACTACAGGATTAGCAATTTGTTTTGTTTTTCAACGTTGAAAAATTTGCGGCGACCATTCTGAGGCCGTGACTAGTTACCAGAATGCGGGAATTCCTCGCGACCATGAAGGAGACTCACCAGAGACCATCAGCGAACATGGGGCGACCATGTGGTGAGTGCAGAGTCTACTGCACTCGCCTAAAAAGTCGCCTAAGTGGGACAGGCCCTGTAACATTCGAAAATCTGGGCGAGCTAGTTGGTTATAATGCAACGAATAATAAAACAACAAAGAAAAAAATGAATCAAAATCTTTACATACTGTATGTACCAACTTTTTCCAATTGGAAATTTCCAAATTCACATTTATCATGGAAAAGCTATTTGTGAACGGAACCATTAGCCCAGTCATATATAGCCCATAAACATCCTTCATGCAGAAAACCTTGAGTCTAAAAATCACAAGATACTGTGCCCTCCATAATGTTTGCGACAACAACCCATCATTTATTTATTTGCCTCTGTGCTCCACAATTTGAGATTGTGATAGAAAAAAATCATATGTGGTTAAAGTAGCGATGTTACAAAACCTACCTTCAGCAGCGCTGCAGATCTGCCACTGGCTGTGTGCACGACTCTGGTGCCTTTGGGGGGGGGGCGGGATTAAAATGCAGTTTTGTACTGCCTGTCGGAGGCGGATATCCTCGGGCTGCTAGCTGATGAAGAAAAATCTATCGGCCTTCCGTTCCCAGTTTATTTTTTTTTTAATTTGCTGGACAATTTAATAATTGACGACTTCTAACGCCCTCAACACCTACAATGTGACGGATCGCGAGAACGGGACAAAAGAAAGGGTAAGTCGTCTATTTTACATATTGCTTCTTGGGATGGCTTTAATTTAATTTTGCAGTGCAAAAATATTATTTGGGCCCCATACGAACCGACAGTGTCTTTCCTGCCGATATGGGAACTGCGTACAGTTTTGGTCTCCAAATCTGAGGAAGGACATTATTGCCATAGAGGGAGGTTCACCAGACTGATTCCTGGGATGTCAGGACTGTCTTATGAAGAAAGACTGGATAGACTTGGTTTATACTGTCTAGAATTTAGGAGATTGAGAGGGGATCTTATAGAAACTTACAAAATTCTTAAGGGGTTGGACAGGCTAGATTTTTGAGTGGATGTTTCTGGATTAATTTATGGGAATTAAACATTAATTTCCTTCCATTTGGCCTATGTTCATGACAGTGAGATGTAAAAATCATGTTATATTGTGAATTTGTGTGAATATTATTTGGACACTTAGGCTATTTAAAAATGTTAACCTTTTCTTAAGAAATGGATAGATGTTTAGATCTAGTAATTGAATTTGATGAAACTGATGATTATGAATTTACCTTGTTTTAGGATTTAACCATCTATAAAAACTGAAAATTTCATTCCGTTCTTTTAATTTTTAAGAAAGTTATGGGCTTTTGACTGTCCTCGATCACAGCTTTTGAGTTAAGTCAATGGAAAAGCAATTTCTGAGTGTGAAAATGGCCATAACTTTTTAAATACTGAAGATATGAAAGTGAATTAAGTATCAAATTCAACTTCTTATTATGCTTTATCTGATGGGATAAATTGCAGACTTGATTTTTAAAATCTCATAATTTTGTAACATTGCTAGTTAAAGTGCAAATTGTGAAATTTTAATCAAGGCCATTTTCATACATTTTGGTTTCGTCATGTAGAAATTACAGCAGTGTTTATACATAGTCTCCCCCCATTTCAGGGCACCATAATGTTTGGGACACAGCAATGTCATTTAAATGAAAGTAGTCATGTTTAGTATTTTGTTGCATATCCTTTGCATGCAATGACTGCTTGATGTCTGCGATTCATGGACATCACCAGTTGCTGGGTGTCTTCTCTGGTGATGCTCTGCCAGAATGAACTGCCGGCCAATGAGTTTTGAGGCATTTGTTTGAATTTGAGCAGATAGGATGTGTCTATACATTTCAGAATTCATTATGCTACCACCATCAGCAGTTATATCACCAATGAAGATAAGTGAGTCAGTACCTTCAGCAACCATACATGCTGGGCCATAACACCCCCACCACCGTGTTTCACAGATGAGGTGGTATGCTTTGGATCTCGGGCAGTTCCTTCTCTCCTCCATACTTTGCTCTTGCCATCACTCTGATATAAGTTAACTTTCATCTCATCTGTCCACAAGACCTTTTTCCAGAACTGCAGTTGCGCTTTTAAAACTCTATGACATACAAACTTGCCGACCAATAAGAAAGAGAAGAACAAAGAGAAGGTATTCACAAAAGAAAACAAATTTCTGGAATTAGTGGATTTCTGGATTAGTGGGTCAGGCAGCACTCTGTCTAACTGCACTGGTGACTTTGCCTTGGAGTTAAGACAGGAACAAAAGATGTACAGCATGTAGAAACGAGGAACTGCAGATGCTAGTTTGCAAGAAAGCACATGGAGCTCTGGAGTAACTCAGTGGGTCAGGCAGTATCCCTGGAGAACATGGATAGGTGACACCTAACCTTCGATCTTCCAGCATCTGCAGTTCCTTCTTGAACACTTTGTCTACTCCACTGCGATATCTCCTCAAGGTATGCCTACTTTGAAGAAGTTCTCCTCCTCTCTCCGGAGACAGTTTCACAACCTCCTCTCTAACTGCACACCCTCTGTGATCCCCCCCTGCCCTCCAACTATACAACCACATCCTTACCCAGACTCGCACTTTCCGTTGCAACCGCAAGAAATGCAACACCTGTCCCTTCACCTCCCCCCTCGACTCCATTCAAGGACCCAAGCAGTCGTTCCAGGTGCGACAAAGGTTCACCTGTATCTCCTCCAAACTCATCTACCGCATCTGCTGCTCTAGATGTCAGCTGATTTACATCGGTGAGACTAAGCGGTGGTTGGGCGATCGTTTCGCTCAACGCTCAATGTGTGAGTCTCACGCTAAATGTATGAGACTCAAGATAAAGTCTAGTAAAGTCCGATTAAAGAGTGTCCAAGGGGCTCCAAGGAAGTAGACGGTAGCTCAGGACTGCTCTCGGGTTGTTGATAGGATGGTTCAGTTACCTGGGAAGAAGCTGCCCCTGAATCTGGAGGTGTGTGTTTTCACACTTGCCTGATGGGAGAGGGGAGAAGAGGGAGTGACCGGGGTGAGACTGCTCCTTGATTATGCTGGTGGCCATGCCGAGGCAGCGTGAAATGTAGATCGAGTCAATGGAAGATGGTCTGGTCTGTCTCCAGTAGTATCTTCTGTAAGTTATAGTGGACATAATATATACAAAATACTTCAGAGATATCGCCTTCCTTCATTGTTGCACCTGGTAAGCCTGCAGGGTGTTCCAGTAAGTAGGTCATCTCTTGACAGGAATGATTTTGAAAGGATGTGGAGATAGAGTGAGGCCGAATCGGCCGGTCATGTTTGGTGCATCTTCAGCTTCAGGAAGTTTGAAGGAAAATGACTGCAGGAGGCTGCTGAAGATGAGGAACAGTTCCATCTTTGCCATCTGCTCTCCCATACAGATCCTTTTGCCTGATCAAAAACAAAACACGTCCAATCAATGCAAAAGCAATCAGAATTGTATCATTTCTCAGCGGCATTCCAGTGACACAGAGCATAAGATGGCTCCATTCCCATTACTGCAGATACTTTAATGGCATATGTCTCCTTTCTTAGGTAGATTTGTGGTATCACTAGGGCCCTTATATGATTTCAGTAAAACAGTTCTCCTGGTACTCATGTCCTCTTGAAATGAAGGCCAAACACCGTTTGCCTTCTGCTTCACTTGCTGCTTCTGCATATTAACGTTCAGAGGTTTGTGCAGGACACACAGAATCCTCCAAGTACACGATCCACTTCCTCCACCGACAAATGATACTGTTTAAATTTAGGGTAAATGTTAAAATTGGAATATTACACTAAAAAAATAAACCCTTACCTATTCCAAAAGGCATAAAAGCTTCATGTTTTACCACATTTCCATCCGCATCCAAGAATCGAGAAGGGTTAAATTCATCAGGTTTCTCCCACATGCTTACATCTCTATGGACTGACCAGAGATTTGCAATCACAATGCTTCCCTTAGGAATGGTATAACCTTTAAAGTCTGGGAAAAAAGTAAAATAAAAATTATCATACTTTTGAAAAATCTATTTTTCTTTAATTCCAAAATGCCTGTGATCAATCATAAGCTTAGATATCAAAATAGGTTATTTCTGAGTGCCTTTCAATTAATTCCTCTGCTCCACAGCCAGGATTTGAAAACTTAAAACTTTTCTCGATTTCCCAATTCTGATGAAAAGTCTTTAACTTCAAACATTAACTGTTTCTCTTTCCAGAGCTCTTGGCTGAGCTGATTTGATTTTATATTATACAACTTTGTTACAGCCTCAAAAGGACACAGTGCTGGAGTAATTCAGTGGGCCAGGCAGCATCTTTGTTTCTGCCTCGTTGGGTTTTGTCAATTAATAATTTTAGTTTATGTTAGAGATACAGCTTGGAAACATGCACATTGAATCCATGCTGACCATCAATCACTTGTTTATACCAGTTCTCCATTATCCCACGTTTGCATTAACTCCCTGCACACTAAGGCCACTTTTTACAGAGGCCAATTAACCTACAAACCCGCACGTCTTGGGATGTGGGAGGAAACTGGAGCATGCGGTGGAAACGCGCGCGGTGACAGGGAGAACGTGCCAACTCCACACATTCAACACCTGAGGTCGGGATCGAACCTGAGCCACTGGCACAGTGAGGCAGCAGTTCTACCACCTGCACCGCCCTAATGAAAAACTGCAACACACAGATCATCATGTGATTAATAGCCCTGTCCCACTGTACGAGTTAATTCAAGAGCTCTCCCAAGTTTAAAAAAAATCAAACTCCTGGAAGCATGTAGAATGTATGTAGCGGTTCTCTTAGCGGCTCGTAGCGCTAACGGCAGGTACTCGGGAAACACGGTAAGCTCGGGAAGACTTGGGAAGATTTTTCAACATGTTGAAAAATGCCCACGAGAGCCCCGAGTACCTATGAGCGGCCATTACCGTAAATCTCCGAGTTCGAATCAGGGCAAACTCGGGAGAACTCTTGAATGAACTCATACAGTGGGACAGGGCTTTGACTGCATGGAAACTCCAGCAGAAAAGTTGGTTGATCTTTGATAGTTTCTTGTGTAATAACTGTTCATTCAGCACACTCACCTACTGTTTCTGATGCCATGTGTGGAATGGCTAATGGAACAACTGTGGTCATCCGTTGAATTTCCATTATTGTTGCTTCTGTGAATGGCATGTGATGTTTGTCTTTGATGGACGGAGATCTGAACTCACCAACAACAGCCCTGATCTCATTATAAACCTGTTCTGCAAAAAAATAGGAATGTCGTTTACAACCAATCCATCCTGCTTTGCATGCTCAGAGATGGTTATGTTAGAAGTTTGTCTTAGAGAATTATGAACGGGATAAAACTACGGAAAAATGTGTAATTCATGAGCATTGGGATGAATTAAGAGGCAGGTGCTACACAAAATGGCAACTTCCAACAATGAGGCAGGCTCTGAAGAACTGATCTGGACATTAGGACATCTATGTTTGATTATTATCTTTGGTCATTTTTGATCTTGTATGGAAATTGAGTAAGTTAGATGTTCTCTTTTCAAAAAGTAAAACTCTAAACATGAACACTGTACATCGGTATAATACAGTAGTTGTATTAATAGGTTTCATTGCTTTCAATGATACAGCATGCCTTCTTCCCTCATTCATCAGTTTACAACTCCGATTCCCCTCAACAATCCTAACAAAGCACCATGCAAATTTTGGACCTAATATATTGGAAGAATAAATTAACTTAACAGTATTCTTGGCATAGCTTTAAAGTTAAACTTCAGTTGGCCTTCAAATGTCAGTCAAACCTCCCTTCAGCAGTTTCAACAAATATAATTTCTCTCCTAACTCTCAATAATTTCCTTCTCATCATAAAATAATTAATCTTCCATCAGTCTTGCAAGATTTGCTGTGCCACGCACCATTTCCTCATTAAGGTACAGTGGCAACATTTGTTCTGTTTATTTCAATTTCACAGAGTTTGTGAAGTAAATATCTGACTCACACTTTCACTGTTCCTCTCTTCTTGTGGGAACCGTCTTCATTTCAAAATCTGTGCTCCAGAGTCTGTTAACTATTTATGGGTAGCTGATGGGTCATGTTATTCATGTCCCAAGTGCAGTAAATAACCCCTCAGTGCTGACAGAACTATTAGTAAACAATATTTGACATTTAGTTACCACATTGGGATAGTTCATTCAAAGAGATGAGGTGCATCTTAAAAGTAGGAAAAATAGGTAAAAGGCTGGGGATGAGAACAATAGAGACTGAATTTCAGAGCTCAAGACCTTGACAGTTAAATGCATAGATAGTTAGAGTCATACAGCATAGAAATGCCAACTCTTCCATGCTGACCAAGATGCCCTAAGTAAGCTGCTCCCATTTGCCCTTCCCATCAATGTATCTGTCCAAGTGTTAAATGCCGTTATAGTACTTGCCTCAACTACCTCCTATGGGAGCTCATTCCAAATATTCACCACCATCTGAGTAACAAAAGTTGCCTCTCAAGTTCTTATTTACTCTTTGCCCTCTCATCTTAAATCTATGTCTTCTGGTTCTTGATTCTCACAACCTGAGTAAAAGACAGTGCATTCATCTTATCCATTCTTCTCAAGATTTTTATACACCTCTATAAGATGTTACTGAAAGGGCAAATAAACTTGAAGATGTTGCAATGACCAGAGCATTACAGATATCTGTGAGAGAGATGTAGAGCTGGAAAATACAAAAATAATGACCAAAAAGGAATCCGCTCCCCGTTGGGCCGCTACGGAGAGAAGTGGCAGTTCACCCACAGCCCGAGCTGGTGGGCCTGGGGGTAGGTGTTCATTGGTCCTGACGTCTCCGGCCACCCCCCTGGACAGGAGCTAAGACTGGGAACTGTACGCCCTTGCCCCCTCCCTCTGCAACTGCAAACAACCCCACTCTCCTGCTCACCTAACACCCCCCATCCCTCCCCCCAACCTTTCCCTCCCAACTCCAGTCCCGTCCCGACCCCAATCCCATCCCGACCCCCTGGGAAACTGAAGGGAGTGACTGCCCCGGAGCGACTGGCACTGACCTGCTGGCATCACCGACGTGAAGACAGTGCAAAGCCCCCACGCCGGTGCAATGAGCGGGGAGCTGGAGAGGGGAGGGAAGGGGTCACACACATGGCCGGGAAGCAGAGGGGTGTAGGTGGGGGTGGTGACAGATAGAGCCAACAATGAGTGGAGAAAGACAGAAACACCGACGTGCAAAGGAGACCTACAACAGTGCATGATCTCTCTCGCGTTATGGCAGGTGATTGTCGCTGGGAAACTGAAAGGAGCGACAATCTGCTGCTGCCTGCCCGCTGAGTTAAAGAGTTCCCACGGTAGATTCACGATACACTAAGGTAAACGCACGGGCCACTACGTTATTACAACGAGTTAAAATGTTTCAATTCTTAACCACGAGAGTAAAATTGATTTGTGGAAAATTTCAAACAGGTTTGATTTTTTGCAAGAGTCGACAAGTTACACGAGTACCTGCCGTTAGCGCCACGAGTCTCTAAGTTGCGTCCACGAGTTCCTTACGTTAATCGTACGTTATTACCACGAGTTTTAACTCGGGGTACCTCTTGTGTCAACTCGCAAGGTGAGACTCAGCTATTAGATGGACTTTGGAATGAGAATTTTAAAAGCAAGGTACGACTTAACTGTTTAACACCAAGTATGGGATCTGGGACAATGGCAGCAGAGTGTAAAGATCAAGTTCACAGGATAGATCAAAGGAGACTGAAAGTGAAAATTATCAAGTTGATAGAGAACAAAGGTATGGTCGAGGGTTTCAGGTGCAGGTTGGTGAGTCATCATGTGTGGGAAGGAACTGCAGATACTGGTTTAAACAGAAGATAGGCACAAAATGCTAGAGTAACAGTGAGATAGGCAGCTTCTCTGGCGAGGAGGAATTGGGTGACGTTTCGGGTTGAGACCCTTCTTCAAAGTCTGAAACGTCACGCATTCCTCCTGTCCAGAGAAGTTTCCTGTCCCGCTGAGTTACTCCAGCATTTTGTGCCTATCTTTGGTGAGTCATCGGTTTGACTGCAGAAAAGTCAATGACACACTGCATATACCTTTGAAGCATCTCTTGACCAAGGTCACAAATAGTGTAGATCTGCCTTAAAATAATTGCCACTGTGAGGGCTGGAGCCGATTGTTAAAAAGCAGCTTTTATAATAATAATAATAATAATAATCTTATTTATATAGCACATTTTTAGTCAACTTGCATTGACCCCAAAGTGCTTCATATAATTACATTACATTTACACACAGGCAAAGGTGGGTGAAGTGTGTCTTGCCCCAAGGACACAACGACAGTATGCACTCCAAGCGGGATTCGAACCGGCTACCTTCCGGACTCCAGCCGAACACTTAGCCCATTGTGCCATCTGTCGTCCCATCTGTCGTTTACTGAAGGCGATGACCCTAACTTGCTAAATAAAAAGCTTAGTCCATATTTGCACTGGTTAATCAAACCTATGTGGACTGAACAATGTACATTTGCTGAAATATAATTCTAGGTCCAGAACTTCAATGCTCTTGCCTTATGCAGTGAGGTTAAGCCACTGTGGCTATTCCAGCACAACATCCACACATCAAACAATGGATGACTTTAACCGCAGACTAAGTACCAACTGCAGCTTTGCAAAGCATGAAACGTATTGAGTTTTTAGAATTCTTGTAAATATTCAATATATTTGGAAATTATATAAAATTAACCGGACAATTTAAAAAAAAATTACATCACTTCAACTACTTTTAAATAAACAAAAACATTACTGAAAATACAAATAACCAGAAAAGAAACTCGAGCTACTCTCAGTTTAGTTTAGTTTATTGTCACGTATACCGGGGTATAGAGAGCAGCTTTTGTTGGGTGCTAACCAGTCAGCGGAAAAACAGTACATGATTACAATCGAGCCATCCAGTGTACAAAAGAGTGGAGCGATTGTAAGGTGTGATTGCAGATCCACCTCTGTGACCAGCACACAGAGTCATCTGGCTTGGGTGTCATCTTAGACCTTGATTCTTACCGTTGTTCCTCCATTCAAATGAGTGGGCTCAGGGATTCTCTTAGGCATATATCATATGTGTAGGAAGGAGCTGCAGATGCTGGTTTAAACCGAAGATAGACACAAAATGCTGGAGTAACTCAGCAGGACAGGCAGCATCTTTGGAGAGAAGGAATGGGTGACGTTTCGGGTCAAGACCCTTCTTCAGACTGAGGGTCTGGGAAGAGGGAAACTGGTGGTATGAAAAGTTCCAGAATAAATCCCAGCCTGTGCCGATTACTCAAGAAAGGTGGAGATTGGACAGGCTAGATGCGGGAAGATTGTTCCCGATGTTGGGGAAGTCCAGAACAAGGGGTCACAGTTTAAGGATCAAGGGGAAATCTTTTAGGACTGAGATGAGAAAAACATTTTTTACACAGAGAGTGGTGAATCTCTGGAATTCTCTGCCACAGAAGGTAGTTGAGGCCAGTTCATTGGCTATATTTAAGAGGGAGTTAGATGTGGCCCTTGTGGCTAAAGGGATCAGGGGGTATGGAGAGAAGGCAGGTACAGGATACTGAGTTGGATGATCAGCCATGATCATAATGAATGGTGGTGCAGGCTCGAAGGGCCGAATGGCCTACTCCTGCACCTATTTTCTATGTTTCTATGTTTCCACAATGGTCCATTGTTGCCTGTGGAAGAGGTGCAAGTCTGGGTTAAAATGTGCTCATAGAGCCGGAGAACAGGAAGAATCACAGAGGGGGGAGAGCAACAAGTGAAAGCATTGCAGTAATATCTGTCGGAGAGAGGAGGAGAAATTCTTCAAAGTCGATATACCTTGAAGAGATTTTGCAGTGGAGCAGATCAAATGTGTAGGATGCTTCTGCGGGTTCCCAAAATAGAAGTACGGAGACATTTAACAAGCTTGTGTTTTATCACCAGAATGTGCAGCACTGTCAGAAAATCCACCAACATTTCCACCCCAATGGTGTTGCTCTTATTAATATTTTGTTGTAGGAAATGCCTGTTCTAGCAGTACATGACAGGAGACAAGGTGACTAGATGGAGACTGAGAAGGGACTGATATAGAGATGTTGAAATAGAAATGGGAGTTATTACTAGACCTATTAAAATAAATCGACACAAAATGCTGGAGTAACCCTGCCGGTCAGGCAGCATCTCTGGAGAAAAGGAATAGGTGACGTTTCGGGTTGAAACCCTTCAGACTCAGTGAGTTCCTCCAGCACTTTGCTATTTGCTCCAGATTCCAGCATCTTCACCGTTTTACACCTCCTTCATTAGGGTTAGCATTAATTCTCCCGAGATGCTGCCGGTCCCGCTGTGTTACTCCTGTATTTTGTGTCTATCTCCAATCGTCTTGACCCCGCTCTGGGAGTAGGAGTGACGGCCGTGAGCCCCAGGCCGAGCTTGGCGATCGCATTGCCTGCTTCTGCTGCTGATGGAGGTGAGATGTTGTGCCGCGCCAGGGTGTCCCACTTGGCTGTCATTTACGCGACAGGCCGGTGGCGTGCGAAGATTTTGTGCAGATCGAAATCCTGGAGCGCTGCGCGATACTGCGCACAACTCCACAGTCCTCCATGCCACGCCATGCGTCCGTCCCAAGCTGCCCACACACTACCAGGTCGCGTAAATGGCGTGCAAATGACGGCCAAGTGGGACAGGCCCTTAAGCTTTGCCAACACAGCATTTCTCCCTTTGTTTCACAGATCATTATTTCATCTGTCAGTCTGATGAAGGCGTCCCGAACCGAAACAACACCTATCCGTATTCTTCGCAGGTGCTGCCTGACCCGCTGAGTCACTCCAGCACTGCTTGTCTTTTTAAATCATCATTTCAACCTTTGAGAACAGACGATGGGAAAGCTTTTATGCGTTAAAAAATATAAACGTTTCACTTGGCTGAGACAATCCTAATCAATGAAATTTTGGTGCTTAATTATACAATCCAATATCCATAGCAGGGATATTGTTTTTTGTTATATGCATATAACATCATCCTTCCACCTAAATATTTACAATATTGCTACAATTACTCTATTGTTAAACATGGTTGATCAGTACCTTGAACTCCTGGATATGATGCCATTATTAGAATAGCCCACAGCAAAGTGTTCGATGTTGTATCAGTCCCCGCTACAAAGAGATCACTAATTATGTAAAATAAATAATCTTCACTGAAGTTCGTGTCTTGGTTTCTTTGCATTTCACAGTCTACTTCTTTCAGGTAAAAATCAATAAAATCACGTGGGTTTTCAGGGTCCAAAGTCTTTCGGTGAGCAGCTATGATATTTTTCAGGAAAGATGTGACATCCTTTACTGTTTGGGAAAATTCCTTGAAAGGCCCAAAAGGTAAATACTGAAGGAAGGGAAATACATTGATGAGTATTGCAGGACTGTTTGATGCTAGCTTCATTCCTCGAGCAATTTGATGCAAAACGATTCTAAACTCCTCATCTTCATAGTCAAACCGTTTACCAAGGCACATGGAGCAGATTATGTTTGACACGGCATTGTTTATGATGTGGAAAGGAGAAAACGCTGTCCCCTCTGCGTCGTAAATCTCTGACTTCACAAATTGCAGTTCCTCAAGGATTTTAGGCTCGAGATCAAGTTTCCCAAAACCGAAATGCCTCAGAATCGAGAGAGAAAACTTTCTTTGCTCCTTCCAGACCAAACCATATGGCGCAAAGACTATACCTGAAAATAAACACAGATGATAATTCATGCTTTACTTTAAAGAGCACTTACATTCCCCTAAATAGTTCACCATGTTAAGACAATTTTGTAATCATATGTTAAACAGCAAGAGGAAGTATCACCCAGTTGTATTTTAGAAAACTATTGTTTTAATGGAAGTTTGTGAACTAAATCAGGGTACATCACAACTTCTATCCATGCTGGTACCTTGCCTCTAATGCCATGGACTCCTATCTTGTTCAGCAGCCTCACGTGTGGCATCTTAAAAGTCTTCTGTAAATCAAACAACTTTCCTTTGTCTATACTGCTTGTTACCTGCTCAAAAAAGTCCAACAGATTTGCCAGGCAAGATCTTCCCTTAACAAAACCGTTGACTTTGGCCTATTTTACCATGTGCGTCTGAAGAAGGGTTTCGGCCCGAAACATTGCCTATTTCCTTCGCTCCATAGATGCTGCTGCACCCGCTGAGTTTCTCCAGCTTTTTTGTGTACCCTCATCTTTAATAATGGACTCTAAATTTTAACAACCACAGAACCACAGACTAACTGGCCTACATTTCATTTTCTTTACCTCACTCCCCCCTTAAAACAGTTGAATAACATTTTCCCATTTTCCAGTCCTCTGGAACCATTCCTGACTCTAGTGATTCTTGAAAGATCACCTCTAATGCTGCCACAATCTCTACAGCTACCTCTTTAAAAATCCTGGGGTGAAGTCCATTGGGTCCAGGTGTCTTATCCATCTTCAAACCTTTCAGCTCCCCAAGCACCTTCTCCTCAGTAACAGAGACTACACTCACTTCTGCCCCCTGACTCTCTTGAAGATGTCTGCAGCCCCATCTATGCTAGTCCCACCTGCCTGCCTGCGTTTGGCCTGTATCCCTCTAAACCTTTCCTATTCATGTACCTATCCAAATGTCTTTGAAATATTATAGCAACTGCCTCAACTACCCTTCAGGTTCCTACTAAATCTTTCCCCTCTCACCTTAAACCTATGTACTCTGGTTCTTGATTCCCCCTCAAGGAATATATGGGTTGTACATAAATCAGGCATTTGTAATCTGGGTAGGACCTACACTTCAGGCTTACTAGATGTACTGTACCTCATGATAGGTCTGAAACCTGAAATATCAATTCTCTCGCCACCGAGGCTGTACTTCCTCGCTGGGATTGCCGAATTATCCCAGTGTTATTTAACTACACTTTCACAGCTGATTGGCTTGAGAAATATAGTCTTTGATCCTGAGAAAGATCGCTGGGCAATTGGACGAAGAACTGTCACATCTAACATTACAGCATCCCCTAAGAAGTGTAAAGATTTTTGAGCCAAAAGTACATAATCAAGGACTTGCCACACTCTCCACAAATGGCAGCGAGGACTTTGATTTGTACGAAACTCGTCCTACTTATGAAATGGATGTTTTTGTTTGAAATATAAATTGGAAGAACCCTCAGGAAAGTTACAGCAATTTGACCCCACTCCATTGAGTTGGTGCACCAAGTGTTATCACCATGAGACAATTATACAGAGCATCACTTTGTTTTCCAAAAGGCAAGACCAAGTGCAGACTGAGCGATTGTTTCGCTGAACACTTGCGTTCAGTCCGCCTTGGCCTACGCGATCTCCCGGTTGCCAAACATTTTAACTCATCTTCCCATTCCCACGCTGACCTTTCCGTCCTGGGTCTCCTCCACTGTCAGAGTGAGGCCACATGCAAATTGGAGACACAGCACCTCATATTTTGGTTGGGCAGCTTACAACCCAGCAGTATGAATGCTTATTTATCTAATTTCAGGGAACCCCTTCATTCACATCTCTTTCTCCCCCCCCCCATCCCTCCACCCCCAACCCTGGTCGTCCTACTAGTTCCACGGTTCACAACCTTGTATCCCTTCATTATCACCTCTTCCCCAGCCAACAATGAGCCATTATGGGCTCCACCCTTCCTTGGTCATCTGTTGCCAGCCCTGCCTTGTTTTGGCCTTTTCTAATCTCCAGTTCCCTCCCCTCTACTTTCAGTTTGAAAAAGGGTCCCGACCCGAAACGCCATCCATCCTTTTTCTCCAGAGATGCTGCATGACCCGCTGAGTTACTCCAGCACTTTGTTTCTATCTTCGGTATAAACCAGTATCTGCAGTTCCTTTCTACACACTTCATTTTCCAATATCTTTGAAAGATCACCACATTTTCAATCTATCACAATTCCTCATTTGATCAAGGCCACATGCATACTTTCCACAATATCTTTTTAACCATGAAGGAAAGCTAGCCTCCATTGGAAACCACACTCAGCAACTATCTAAACAGTGACATTGCTCATGACTTGTATGTCTACGACATGGGGCAACAGCTCCAGCTATGACTGGAATCTGCCCCCGCAATACTGCGAAACTTCTTTGAACTACCATTACACCGTCATTACAGGATAAAGTTTCACAAGAAATTGATTCCAATCTACTCTGTAAATTACCCAGAAATTTTACACAACTGTAACATTTATCAATTTTGATTTTTTAATGGAATCAGTGAAGACAGTGAAGTGAGAAGTGTATGAGGGGAACAATTTGTTTCCCTTCAGGTATTCGTTGGGTGGCTACCGAAGTTTTGTTTTCCTTTTTTACATTTTGGACATTTTTTTTTGCTTGGGGAAGGGGTTTTTGCTTATTTTTATTCCTTTATGATCCTTTCTTGTGCTGTTGCCTACCACTCAGCTTTTCAAGCTAACAGTGGTCATTGTTGTCACACCTTATGGAATTTTATTTATTTGAAGTAACGTATTTGAAGCATTGTGTTTCTTCCGCTAGAACCAATGATAATCGTTTCTGAATTGGCATACGGACTGCATTCCAGATTCTCTTTTAGAACCATACAGCACGGAAATAGGCCCTTTGACCCAACTTGTCCATGCCGACCAAGATGTCCCATTTGAACGCATTTGGCCCAAATATCCTTCTAAACCGTCCCTATCCACGTACCATGCTTTCCTTTCAGAACTTTCAAGAGGTGGGGTACTAAAATGGTTCCCATGTGCGTGATTGTTCTTTCGAGTTTCTGTTTTTCCCAGTCAGGATATCTTTGCCTTTCACCCTACAAGGCTACAACTGTGATTGGAACTTAAACATTTCCAATAATAAATAATATAATTTATAACATAAATTTTATCTTCAAATCTTTTGCTACTTTATCTGTAAAGTAAGCACTGAAGAGCAATTATCTGTAAAAAAAAATAATTCACAAACAACTGGCAGGAATATTTTAAAAATAATTTATTTTATGGAGTCCCTTGCAGCCTAGTCTGTGGACCATAATCATTGCTAAAGGTTGTTTGCATGAGGAAACTCATTTATACTTTTGCTTTTGACAAAATAAAAATTTGGAATGTGGAATGATGAACAAAATTAATTTCATTAAAATAGTGTCAAATAAAAGTAGGATAAAATTCTCCAAATAAGGACAAATATTGTTTTTCTCCGATTAGAAAACCTGCTAATGATATCCAGAGAATGTGCTGATTTAGAAGTGAAAAAGATAAATTGATTTTTTTTCTGTGAAATTCACCTCTACGTGCATTATAGTCTAACATATCTCCTCCACACATGATGGCAAGAATTTAGCATATCCTCATTCGGGCAAGTGTTCACATCCAACTTTACAGGCACCCTTGTGCCTTTTATAGGCCATCTACAATGATTTAATTTGGTCATTTATGCAAAAGAGCAAGTGTGACAATTTATAGAACTAGTACAGTATCTCCTTGGAATGGAGGAGGATGAGGAGTGATCTTGAGAGGAATATGAGAGTTCATGCCCAGAATAGGGGAATCAAAAACCAGAGGGACATAGGTTTAAGATGAGGGGGAAAGACTTAATAGAAACCTGAGGTGTAGGAATATAGAATGAGCCACCAGAGGAGGTTGTTGTGGCAGGTACTATCACAATATTTAAAAAACATTTGGATAGGTACATGGATTGGCTAGGTTTAGAGGGATATGGTCAGGTGGGATTAGTATAGATGGGGCATGTTGGTTGGTGTGGGCAATTTGGGCCAAAGGGCCTGTTTCCACGCTGTATGAATATATCTAGTCAATTTAAAATTGAGATATTTAAAAGACACAAAAATTGTTTTAAATCACCTAAATTAAAGAATACCTGATTCACTGCCAATGCTTTGCACAGAAATACTCAAACACATGCCTTTTTGCATCTGGAAGTCAATGAAATCAAGCGCACATGGAGATTAACATCTGCTAAATTTCTTTCAATCTTGTCTTGTTAATATAATCACTATTCCTTCATTGACATTAGGCCAAATTTCCCCTGTGCAGCAGCATCTAGAAAGCAACTTGATCAGCACAATAGCAGTTCTGGAAATGTGCTCATCATCACTTTCTCATGGGGAATTCAAGGGTGGTATTAATGGTAGACACAAGGAACAGCAGGTGCTGCAATCGCATGTAGAACACAAAGTGCTGGAGTAATTCAGCAGGTCAGGCAGCATCGCTAGAGGGAATGAATAGCAGACAGTCGTGGTCAAGACCCTTCTTCAGAGCCCAAAGCCCAGAAATGCCACCTATCCGTGTCCTCCAGAGATGCTGCCTTACTTGTTTAGTTACCACAGCACTTTGTGTTCTACATGATATTAATGGTAGTCTTGCCGGTGATACAATTATTCCCCCAGCACACACATTTCCGAATCAGTTCCGATACTGTCAACCTCAAACACCATCAAACCAATTGGTACATTCATCCACTGGCACTCTCTATAATTGATTTATAAATTGACATCCCTTCACAATTTCTCTATTCCCTTTAACCTGCTTATACAATAACATCCATTAACGTTCTCTTTAACCACATGGTAATCTGTCTTAAACTGGCACTTCATCTGGATATCATTGTGATATTGCATCTAGCTGGGTAACACACTGCCAAGGTTTAGCACTAATAGTCTAGAATAGTTTCATCCATAGCACACTTTTTTTTTAAACTATTCAATACGCTATTTACTAATTAAGAGCAAGATTAATCCAAATGGCATTATAGCTGGTAATAGCTGGTCTTATTTTAACCTCAACTCAGCATTCTCCTATATCTTGATAATCTCATCAGCTTGATCAATTATCTGTTTTTGCTTCCCTTTGAAGAAGAGTTCCAAGTACTCGGAACCCTTTTAAACATTTGGTATTCTGACATGAATACTAGGATTATCATAATACTAGTATTATGACTAGTGTGGATGGGACATGTTGGACGGTGTGGGCAGGTTGGGCCGAAGGGCCTGTTTCCAAGCTATATGACTCTATGAACAGGCACTTATCTTTGTTAACAATCATCGCAGTGATGCAGCTTTTGGTGAAGCAGCCTTTTTCAATAACGCAATAAGTTGTGGAATACCCTAGCCAGGGCTATGAAAGACATCCACTCAGTTGACATTTTTAAATGGCATCTAAAAATTTATCTTTTTAATCGTTTTTAACTGACTTTCCGTTGTCCTTTTGCACTCTCAATTTTATATTTTATATATTTTATACAAATATGTGCTTTTTATGCTATTAACTGCCTATGTCCTTACTGTTTTTAATTTGATTTTTGTTGAGACCTGTTTTTTTTTGGGTTGGGTTGCATTCAATTGGCATTCTTGCCATAGAGGGAGTACAGGGAAGGTTCACCAGACTGATTCCTGGGATGTCAGGACTTTCATATGAAGAAAGACTGGATAGACTTGGCTTGTACTCGCTAGAATTTAGAAGATTGAGGGGGGATCTTATAGAAACTGACAAAATTCTTAAGGGGTTGGACAGGGTAGATGCAGGAAGATTATTCCCGATGTTACGGAAGTCCAGAACAAGGGGTTTAAGGATAAGGGGGAAGTCTTTTAGGACCGAGATGAGAAAATAATTTTTTACACAGAGAGTGGTGAATCTGAGGAATTCTCTGCCACAGAAGGTAGTTGAGGCCAGTTCATTGGCTATATTTAAGAGGGAGTTAGATGTGACCCTTGTGGCTAAAGGGATCAGAGGGTATGAAGAGCAGGCAGGTACAGGATACTGAGTTGGATGATCAGCCATGATCATATTGAATGCGGTGCAGGCTTGAGGGGCCAAATGACCTACTGGTGCACCTATTTTCTATGTTTCTATGTATGAAAAGTGCTATACAAATAAAGTTATGATTATTATTATTTAACTGATTAATACAAACTAATCTCCTGGATCTCTTAAACTGGTATCCTGACATCCACAAGCATTCTCTTTAAACAATTGCACACTCTCACTTGCTAAAACTCTTCTTCGCCAGTATACTGTGACAGCGTACTGTTCACTTTGTAACTATTTTGCACACCATTCTCCAGTACCACTGTCTTTAGCCGATTGCTACACTGTCACATATCAACAATATACTGTCACCTACTGGCATGGTCTGTTACGACTGTAATTGTCATTTGTTGACACACACATTAATTGAATAATAAAACATCACTGACTTTCAATGAATGGTACCCTGCCACTCATTGACATGCTCTTGATGGTACTCCCATCACCACTGACAGACTATTCAGATTCAGATTCAATTTTAATTGTCATTGTCAGTGTACAGTACAGAGACAACGAAATGCATTTAGCATCTCCCTTGAAGAGCGACATAGCACACGAAGGGGATGAGAAGGTATATTTTAATGAGAAGGTATAATATTACTTATGTACGCTCTTTTAACCAGAAAGGACACTATCACCTTCCAGCACTATTTACAACCACAAGGGATACTATCACCTATGGCGCACTTTTAACAAGGTAGTAACTGAATGTAGCTCTTTAACCAGATGATTATCACCCATCAGCATCATCACTCCTGAACCATTTGGCATCTATTGGCATATGTTTCTCTCTTGTTTATTATATTGTTTACAATGTACTATGTTTACACATTCTGTAAGAATGTCATTGTTCTATTTGAGACATATGACAATAAATCACTCTTGACTCTTCTCCAGAGATGCTGCCTGTCCCGCTGAGTTACTGCAGCACTTTGTGCCTATCTATTCACTGTACCTCGGTAGATGTGACAATACATTTGACCCTTCCTCAGACTAAGGCTCTCTAACCTTTGCGCTGAGTTATGATGGTGACGAGGGGGATGGTCGGCCGGTCGGAGAAGACGTCGGCTCTGCGCTGCAGGGCGTCCCTGACCGTCTGGAAGCCGCTGAGCACCACCAGGAGGCGGCTGCCCAGCCACAGGCTGCACACGCTGCCGTGGGCCCGGCCCAGGGCGTCCAGCAGCAGGTGCGGGGGCAGGCGAGGGTCCAGGCCCGGGTCTAGGCCTAGTCCCAGTCCCAGTCTCAGCACGGCCCACCACCGCCTCGGCCCGCCAGGGGGAAGCTTGCAGCCGCCCCCAGCCCGGCGCTTGAGCAGGTAGCGGGTGAGCAGGAGCACGGCGACGGCGGCGAGAAGGAGGAGGGAGGAGGAGGAGGAACAGCCGGTGTCCAGGGCCGCCATCTTGGGCCCGCCATGACGTCAGCGGCCGGGGTTGGGCCTTCACAGTGGGAGACGCTCCAGATGTGGAGGGGGGGGCAGACAGATGTTGGGGGCAGAGACAGGTGTTTAAGGCAGCTGTTGGGGGGCAGAAACAGATGTTGGGGCAGAGACAGGTGTTTGAGGCAAAAACAGATGTTGGGGTCAGAGACAGGTGTTTGAGGCAGCTGTTGGGGCAGAAACAGATGTTGGGGTGTTTGAGGCAGAAACAGGTGTTGGGGTCAGAGACAGGTGTTTGAGGCAGCTGTTGGGGGCAAAAACAGATGTTGGGGGCAGAGACAGGTGTTTGAGGCAAAAACAGATGTTGGGGTCAGAGACAGGTGTTTAAGGCAGCTGTTGGGGCAGAAACAGATGTTGGGGCAGTTTCAGGGCAGATACAGCTGTTGAGGGGCAGATACAGTTGGAGGGCAGAGACTGAAGTTTTCAAGAGAGAGTTAGATTTAGCTCTAAGGGCGAAAGGAATCAAGGGATATGGGGAAAAAAAGCAGAAACAGATTTGTGGGATCAGATGATCATATGAATGGCGGTTGCTGGCAAAAAGGCCGAATGATACTCCTGGGGTCTATTTTTGGCCCGAAACGTTGCCTATTTCCTTCGCTCCATAGATGCTGCTGCACCCGCTGAGTTTCTCCAGCAGTTTCAGTGTACCTCCTATTTTTCAGTTTCTATCTTGCGGGGGGGACTAGCAGCTTTGGCGGGGGAGAAACAGATGTTTTCAAGAGAGAGTTAGATTAGCTCTAAGGGCGAAAGGAATCGAGGGATATGGGGAAAAAGCAGGAACGGGGTACTGATTTTGGATGATCAGCCATGATCATATTGAATGGTGGTGCTGGCTTGAAAGGCCGAATGACCTACTCCTGCACCTATTTTCAGCCCGAAACGTTGCCTATTTCCTTCGCTCCATAGATGCTGCTGCACCCGCTGAGTTTCTCCAGCATTTTTGTGTACCTCCTATTTTTCAATGTTTCTATCTTGCGGGGGGGACTAGCAGCTATTGGCGGGGGAAGAAACAGATGTTGATGGCCAGTGGCCACTGGAGTAGAGGGGCTGACACAGCTGTTGAGGGGCTAACACAGCTGTTGAGGGGCAGATACAGTTGTTCAGAGCCAGATACAACTGTAGGGGGCAGATACAGCTGTGGGAAGGGGGAAGGGGGGAGGCAGATATAACAGTTGTGAGGGAGATATAGCTGTTGGGAGGGAGAAAGATGTTGGGGACAGAAACAGAGGTAGCGTGAAACAGAAGCACAGCTGTCCAGGCAGCTGTTGAGGGGGAGAAATAGAAACACAGCGGGCTGTTCAGCAGCATGGTGAGAACAGCTGGGGAAGAAATAGAAACACCTGGCTGAACAGTAGCTGGGGGGCAGTAGCAGGTGGGTGAGGGGGATGGAGATACAGATGTTTGGAGCCAGCAGCAACTTGTGGAGCAGTAGCAACTGTTTGGGGAAGGTACAGGTAACAGAGAAAATCAGAAGCAAACCCAGCTGGGCAGCAGCTGTTGGGGAGCAGAAAGAAGCATAGCTGGCCGGACAGCATCTGTTTGGAGAGAATCCAGCAAAGGGTAGTGGGTATTTTACACAAAGGGTAGTGTGTTATGGAACAAGCAGGTAGCTGAGGTAGATTCTACCATAACATTTACGGGACATTCGGACAGGTACATGGAATAGGGTAGGTTTAGAGGGTTATGGGTAAGCGTGGATAAGTGGGACTGGTATATATAGAGGACATGTTGGTCGGCGTGGGCAAGTTGGGCCGAAGGGCCTGTTTCCACGCTGTATGAATCTTATGAGAAGCTTAGCTGGCCAGGCAGCAGCTGTTAGACCTATGAGAGAGAAGCGAGTGTCACCAAACTTCTGAATTCTCTGGGGTGGAACCCTCTCCAAGACAGACATGAAGCTCACCATTTGACCTGTTTTTACAAAATGTTAAATGGTCAGCTATAGTTACCCAACCAGATGCAACTAAATTTAAAGTAGCTCTTTCTTCCCAATATCCTTTTCTGGCTTAAGCCCCCCATTCACCACCTCCAGTTTAAATTCCATTTGGAATATTTTGGAGGACCAAGAAACCAAGAACCAAGAACCAAGTTAGAAGGGAAACCGGTAACTTCCAGCTCAAAAATGCTCCCTCAGAATGGGGGAGAAAGACAACATGTTGTTTATGTGTTGTAATAAGAAGAAGGAACTGCAGATGCTGGCTGATGTTTAATTCCTGAGAGTGAGTAAGTTTTGTAGTAAGCGGAATGTTGTGCACTGTGCCTGCAGAAACGTGTCACCAAATTTTACACTTCAACCAAGTGCTTGGGAAAGCCCCAGGGGGTAGATTCATGGGAAGAGTAGTCTCAGAATGTACTGAGGGGGAGAAGAAGGGAGGCTATAAGATCGTATCATTGAGTAAAGCGAGATAAGAAGCGTAAAGGCGAACAAAAAGACATAGCAAGTTATTAGGAAGCTCAATGCTGTGATGGCCTTAATTGCAAGAGAATGAGTGCAGGTGGGAAAGTCATCTTGAACAAAACACGAAGTGCTGGAGGAACTCAGTAGATCAGGCAGCATCTGTGGAGGGAATGGACAGGTGACGTTTCAGATCAGGGACACCCATTCCATCATAGTAGAATGGGTACAAACAGGGTATTGAATACAATGTAGCACATGGTGGATTCCAGGGACCGGTAATCCCGTGGGGGCTATGGGTGAGTGGTGGAATATTGCGTTGGGGGACCAGGCCTCCCGTGCGACAGGGAACCAACGGGTCCCACTTGGTCTAGTGAGACTATAAAGATAACTATAAATAAAAAGTTCTAAACATTCTGTATGGATGCCTGGTATCGATGAGGGGTAAGGTTGTACAAGGACAACAGAAAAAGAGCAGATTGGTAAATGTCTTCAAAAGGATCAGGCTTAATAATATGCCATGTTTGTAGATTCACATTGAAAATTAGAAAGTGTACTATTATGGTCAAGATTTCAGACAGCTGTTTAGAGTTTTTTTTAACCAAAGAAAAATAATTTATTTCTCTGGACCACCCAACGTGAAATAACCGGATAATAACAGTTTGCATTTTCATTAATTTTTATCCAAAGATGGTCTGCTCAGTATTGTATTTCACCAGTAGACGAGAATTTGTCATTTCTGCCTATCTCCTCTTGAGTTTACCACTATCACTAAAGCTCGCCTTCAGCCAATTTGATTCAGTCCATGCGATAGCATAAAATGGCAGAACATATTGAATAGAACAAAGATATTGCTTACAGACAACATCAGCTGCGGGGAAACAAGAAAGATAGGCACAAGATGCTGGAGTAACTCAGCGGGACATGCAGCATCTCTGGAGAGAAGGAATAGGTGACGTTTCAGGTCGAGACCCTCCTTCAGAACGCAGATGCTGGAATCTTAAGCAAAAGGTGAAGGGTCCTACCTGAAACATTACTTATCCATGTTCTCCAGGGATGCTGCCTGACCTGAAGAAGCACTTTGTGCCTGAATTGATTTGGCTTTGAATGGTTCTGCTGTGCCAGAGCACCATCAAGTGGACATGATGAGTTAATACAGTTTTTAATGCAACAAACTTGAGATGAGCCCAGCCATTTCCAAACTTTCCAAGTCATTTATGATGCCACCAAACAATGGGGAAACCCATTCTCGAACTTAAAAAACAAAGAGCAACAAGATGTGCACAATGCAAGTATCCCTCAGGTGGGCAGTCTGAAATCCACAATTTTCTCCTAATCCAAAGATCAAGACTATTTATGAAAGTCAGTAGACACAAGGTGCTGGAGTACAATAACTCAGCGGGTCAGGCAGCATCTGGAGGAAGAGTTCAAGAAGGAACTGCAGATGCTGGAAAATCGAAGATAGACAAAAGTGCTGGAGAAACTCAGCGGGAGCAGCAGCATCTATGGAGCGAAGGAAATAGGCAACGTTTCGGGCCGAATCCCTTCTTCAGACTGAGTCTGACTCTGAGTCTTCAGAGTCTGAAGAAGAGTTTCGGCCCGAAACGTTGCCTATTCCCTTCGCTCCATAGATGCTGCTGCACCCGCTGAGTTTCTCCAGCACTTTTGCCTATCTGGAGGAAGAGGATGGGTGATGTTTTGTGTCGGGACCCTTCTTCAGTCAATGCTGTTTAATTATACTTTATTGTCATATGTACTTAGATACAGTGGAATTGTTTGTTTTGTATACAATCCAGTAAAATCTTACTATTCGTATGTTATTTTTGTCTAAGACCAGAATGCTCAGAATGAACCAGGCATTTGTAAGCTAGGAGAGAGCACTTATCCGCATTGATAAACTCATTGATAAACTTGGAGTGGTCAAATATTTCTCTCCTAATAAAATGAAAACTGATTTCTATAATTACCATTATTCAGCTTTTTAGCTTTAGCGTTGAGAAAACAACACTAAACATCCAGTGGAGGATTAATGAATGACCATATTTGGGGTGATCTCTGGAGGAGATTACTTGGAGCACAGGAGAACAGAATTCTTCTCACACGCTGAATTGTTTCATTCAGAAGTTATACAATAATAATGTGAGGCAGTGACAAAATGGTGAACAGAATAAGTGGGAGCTTATTTAAGGTTTTATTTTTTGCTTGCTTCAGTCCTATTACTTCTGAACAAGTCACTAAGACCAGCATCCTAGCCATGCTATAGGACAAATGAGTCAGTAGGAGGGTTGGCACGGACACAATGGGTGAAGGGCCTGTTTCCCTGCTCTATGATCCTATGACTATTATTCAGCCGAGTGGTCTGTCCATGATTATTACTGTTTGCAATTTGGATCAATGAGCCCCAGTTGTGGAATTGCTTGACTTCATCCATACCCAGAGAAATGTTGAGAAAGTCATGGAGTCATAGAAGTCATACAGCATGGAAACAGGCCCTTTGGCCCAGCTTGCCCATGCCGACCAAGATGCCCCATCTACACTAGTCTCATCTGCCACGTTTAGCCCATAGACCTGTAAACCTTTTTTTTCTCTCTCTCTCTCTCTCATTTATCATATTGTTCACAGTGAGTTTACATATTCTGTTGTGCTGCAGCAGGTAAGAATGTCATTGTTCTATCTGGGACATATGACAATAAAACACTCTTGTTCAAATGTCTTTTATCGGCTTGAATGTTTTGGATCCCGAGTCACAACGTAACCTATTCATCTTCCCCAGAGATGCTGCCTGACCCGCTAAGTTACTCCAGCACTTTGTGTGGTTTTTTTTGTAACACTGCACCTGCAGTTTCTTGTGTTCCCACTCAGTTACTAAGTTCTATTTTAGCAATTGCTGTCTCTCAATGCTGCTTACTTTAATGGATCTAAATTTACACTGACTGCTCCTTAGCAAGTAATTCGATCCACTAAATGATGCCTGAAGTGGAAAGCAGTGTGTGTAGCCTGTGTTTAGTCCCAACTCAATAATCTAATCATTTGTATGAGAATGTTGTGAAGATTATTGTGAATCAACATTGGAGGACACATACTTAAGATTTTAACATTGAGTATTCTATGTTCACTTAAATACAAATAGAGCCTACTGGAAATTCTCAGCATGTCAGGCTACACCTGAAACATTAACTCTGTTTCCCTTCTGACCTTTACCTACTGAGTACTTTTTTAAATTTAGATTTACAGCATCGGGAATTTTTTTTTGATTATCAATATTCCCCATTACAAATTATTAATGATTCCTGGCTCACATTGTTGGTTGATTGTGCCTGATAGACGGAGGAGCAAAGAAAATATGAATAAATATCAAGAATAAATTGAGCTTTTCAGCTTCGGACAGAAAGAGTCCAAGTCAAGGACAGCACACTGGTATTGCAGTAGATACCTGAGTGAAAAATAATTTGTGTCGGAAGAAACTGCAGACGCTGGTTTAAACTGAAGATAGACATAAAAAGCTGGGGAAATTTAGCGGGGGCAAACAGCAATACAATACAATACAATACCTTTATTTGTCATTTGAACCTCACATGAGGTTCAAACGAAATGTAGTTTCTGCAGCCATATAATAAAAGAACCGAAACACACGCAAACACTATTCACATAAACATCCATCACAGTGGCTCTCCTCCTCACTGTGATGGAAGGCAAAGTTCTTGTCTCTCCCCTGCATTCCATTTCCCTCCCGAAGTCGAGGTCAAAGCCCCCGGCGGGCGCTAGTCCGCGGCAAATTAAGGCCGCGCCGGGCGTTGTAGGGCCCCCCTCCAGGTCACTCTCAACCCCGCAATTCGGGCGGGAGAAGTTGCTGCTGCCGGTGCCCCGCAAAGCAGCCTCCCACTGGGGTTCCATCCACCGGAGCTGGGCCGCAGCAACGCGCATCTCTGGAGAGAAAGAATGGGTGACGTTTCGGGTCGAGACCCTTCTTCAGACTGGTTAGAGATAAAAGGCAAACGAGAGATATCGATGGTGATGTGGAGAGATAAAGAACAATTAATAAAAGATATGCAAAAAAGTAACGATGATAAAGGAAACAGGGTGACAACGGGTGCGGGAGAGATAGTGAGAGAGAGAATGCCTGGGCTACCTGAAGTGAGAGATATTAATATTCATACAAATGAGCTGTAAGCTGCCCAAGCGAAATATGAGATGCTGTTCCTTCAATTTGCAATTTGCCTCACTCTGACAATGGAGGAGACCGAGGACAGAAAGGTCTGTGTAGGAATGGGAAGGAGAATTAAAGTGTCCAGCAACCGGGAAATCAGGTTATTTAAATATTTAATTATTTTAGATTACTTTGAGAATAGGTGTTTCAGAGGGAAACATAATAATCTTGAAACATGCAGAGGAAGAAAAAAAATCATGATAATCGTTCTCTTTAGGTTTAGTTTAGTTTAGAGATACAGCGCGGAAACAGGCCCTTCGATCCTCGCACATTAACACTATCCTCCACCCACTGGGGACAATTTTCTTTTACATTTACCAAGCCAATTAACCTACAAACCTGTATGTCTTTGGAGTGTGGGAGAAAACCGGAGATCTTGGAGAAAACACATGCAGGTCACGGGGAGAACGTACAAACTTCGTACAGACAGCACCCGTATACGGAATTGAACCCGGGTCTCTGGCGCTGCATTCGCTGAAAGGCAGCAACTACTGCAGCGCTACCGTGAACCGCCCATATAATATGGTAAATTATGGTAAATACCATTTAGATATTGCTTAAAGAAGCGTAGTAAAATTGAGACATAGGAGACTGTAATGCTGGAATCTTAAGCCAAAGACAAACTGCTGGGAAGGGTCTCTACCCGAAATGACACCCATTCCTTCTCTCCAGGGATGCTGCCTGAGTTACTCCAGCTTTTTTTGCTGGTATTTGATGGTGTTATTTTTTGCTGGTTTCAGCAGATCAGGCAGCATCTGTGAAGGCAAATGGACAGACGACATCTCAGTTCAGATGAGTGGGTGTTATACTTTGACGATGAGGTCTTACGATGGAAAGGTAAACAGACGCTGTTCGGTCAATCACAAGTCCTGTCCTCACCACCATCAAAGGGGTCTACAGGAGTCGTTGCTTCAAAAAGCAGCCAGTATCAACAAAGAACCACACCACTCTGGCCATGCTCTCACTTTGCTCCTACCTTCGGGAGGAAGGTGCAGAAGCCTGAAAACCATGACCACTAGGTTAGAATAGCTCATTTCCAATAATCAACTGGCTCAAGATTCCTAAACAACACAAAACCCAGCAAATATGAACATCTATGGACTGTCTTTGGTTGCAGTAAAGAGTTCAGTTTTCGCACTAGAATTAAGGTTATTAATTTTTTTTTTTAATTTAATTTTATATATTATGTATTTATATATTATATATTTATATTTTATTTTATATATTATGGCAAAGCTGGTAGAGATGCTTCCTCACAGCACCTGAAATCCAGGTTCGATTCTAACCTCGGGTGCTGTCTGTGTGGAGTTTGTGCATTCACCCTGTGACTATGCGTTTCCTCCAGGTCTTCCCTCATCCCAAAGACTTGCAGGTTTGTAGGTTAAAGGGCCTGGCCCACCTGGGCATCATTTGCGCGTCATTTACGCGACACATTTACGCATGGCATGCATTACGCGCGCGTGATGTGCATTACGCGCACATGATGCGTGGTGACATAGGCAGTGACCGGATTTTGGGATTCACAAAATCTTCGCGCGCCACCTGCATGACACGCAAATGACGGGCAGGCCCTTAATTGGCCCTTGGCCCCTGTAAAATGTCCCCCAATGTTTAGGGGGTGGATGCGAGAGTGCGGTAACAAAGAACTACTGTGAACGGGTCGGCGAGGATTCGGTGGACTGAAAGGCCTGTTTCTATTTTGTATCTATAAACTAATCTAAACAAAAAAAATCTGTGTCCATTGCATTTACAGGACTGTTAACTTGCTTCAAGCTAGAATGCCATTGATCTGTTGTCAGTACATATGACGATCAAACACTCTTGACTATATTTTTAATACAAATGTTGGTGATGACAATTGTACATAGTGCTCATATCTTATCAGAGAAGACAAGTTTGTCTTTTATACAGAAAGCAAAGAAACGTTGCCACAGGGATAAGATGTGCTGTTCTGTAAATAACTAATGGCAGGAGCTATACACGAAGGCAAGGCATTTCCATTGTATATCTGTGTGGTGACATTTCTTGATAGAAGTATTTTTGATTTCACTACCCACAAACCTTCAAGATCTTAAGGGCAAATCATACAAATGCTCCAAATGCATTTGGAATATCTGGAGTGGAATAGTATGTGATAGACTGACCTCCCGTGAGTAGCCCGCCTCACAGATCAATAGAATGGGCGATGAGCAAGAGCATATCAATGTTTTTATTTACATACCTTTCATTCATTTGTTCTATATCTCTCGATATCACCGTCTATATCTGTTGCTTCCCTTTCCCCAACTCTCAGTCTGAAGCTGGGTTTCGACCCGAAACGTCAGCTATTCCTTTTCTCCAAAGGTGCTGCTTGACCCGCTGAGTTACTCCAGCTTCTTGGGTCTATCTTCTTTTTTTATTATTTGTTTTCATGCATTCCAGTTTATTGGGGCAGTTTGTCCCGATACGCAGGATGTTGTGGAGTCTACATTTAATTAACTGCTGGTTCCATATCTGAGACTACCTGCACAAATGGCTCATTTTTCCACAACATAAATAGGACCTAATTGGCACATCGAGGGGATAGACTTCCCCTGGCATTAATGAGCTCTTCCTTAAATGTATGGTAACGGATGAACGCAAGACTTTTTGGTTAGAGATGCAGCACGAAAAAATTCCACACCGACCAGCAATCCCCGTAACACTAGCACTATCCTGCACACTGGTGACAATTTACAATCTTTACTGAAGCCAATTAACCTACAAACCTGTACATCTTTGGAGTGCAGGAGGAAATCGGAGCACCCAGGGAAAACCCAGCCGGTGATGGGGAGAATGCACAAACTCTGTACAGACAGCATTCGTAGTCAGGATCAAACCCAGGTCTCTGGCACAGTAAGGCATTAACTCAACCACTGCGCCGCCATGCCGCCCTATGGAAGGTTGGATTATACCTGTCCACTGCAGGGTGGGATTGGCTGCATGGTCTGAAGCCTGCTCTGTGTTATAGACAATAGACAATAGATGCAGGAGTAGGCCATTTGGCCCTTCGAGCCAGCACCGCCCTTCAATATGGTCATGGCTGATCATCCCCAATCAGTATGATATTCAAAAACTGTCCTTTAAATGTCTCTTTATTCACATCATTGCTTCATGTTCTTTAAGAACCGTCTGGGTGAAGCAATAGTGGCTTTAGTGTCAATTTCTGAATAGAGTGGGTATTTCCATTACTCATGTGCTCCATTGCTTGAGTCAATTATATGAAATGTTTATGCTGGGCCACTGAAGTCCCAGCAGTTGTGGAGAAAATAGATGTATGGGACAAGTTTTTACACAGAAGGTGATGGGTGACTCTGTAGGAAGGAACTGCGGATACTGGTTTACACCGAAGATAGACAAAAATGCTGGAATAACTCAGCGGGACAGGCAGCATCTCTGGATAGAAGGAATAGATGACGTTTCAGGTCGAGAGCCTTTGTCTGACTGAGAGTCAGGGGAGATGGAGACACAGAGATAAGGAAATGTAAGGTGTGAAAACGAGACATCCAAGGGGATGCAGCTCAAGGAAAATGTAGAATAGATCGTTGTTATCTAGGAGAAGGTGACAAACAAAGCATACAGAGATAAAATTTAATCAGGGACAGTTAGACTGGTCGGAGAACTAGGAAGAGGGTGGGATGGAGAGAGAGGGAAAGCAAGGGTTACTTAAAGTTAGCAATGGGGTGTAAGCTGCCCCAGTGAAATATGAGGTGCTGTTCCTCCAATTTTGGCTGGGCCTCCCTCTGACAGTGGAAGAGGCCCAGGACAGCAAGGCCAGTGTGGGAAGTGTTTAGCAACCAGGAGCTCAGGTTGGATTAAGCGGAGGTGGCTGATACACACTGCCATAAGTGCTGCTTGAGGCAAATATGACAGCAGCATTTGAGAGGCTTTTAAATGGGCACATGGATTTGCAGGGAATTGAAGGATATGGCTCAAATGCAGGCAGATGAGGCATCGTGTTCAGCTCAGACATTGAGGGCCAAAGGGCCTGTTCCTATGGCATACTGTTCTACGTTCTGTGAGGAGCTAATGCAGAGACAAATGTTGAGTTTGCCCATTTCTTTCAGCTTAAAATGGAATTGCTTGGACTTGGCACATGTCGTGTCAAAATCAAAAGGGCAGTCTTTAAATAGAGCAGGCCTGAAAGCTAACTTGATTTAAAGTACTAACGATTAGTGTGTAACAGGAATATCACCTTGGGCATTGTACCTAGTCATGATGGGTTCTAGTTTAGTTTATTGTCATGTACCGAGGTACAGTGAAAAGCTTTATGTTGTGTGCTATTCAGTCAGCGGAAAGACTATACATGATTACAATACAGCCGTCCACAGATGCAGGATAAAAGGAATAGTGTATACTGCAAGGTAAAGCCCAGAAAAGTCCAATTAAGGATAGTCCGCGGGTCTCCAATGATGGTAGCTCAGGACCGCTCTCTTGTTGTTGATAGGATGGTTCAGTTGCCTGATACAGCTGGGAAGAAACAGTCCCTGAATGTGGAGGTGTGCGTTTTCACACTTCTGTACCTCTTGCCTGAAGGGAGGGGGGAGACGAGGGAGTGACCGGGGTGAGACTGTTTCTTGATTATGCTGCTGGCCGTGCCGAGGCAGCGTGAAGTGTAGATAGAATCAATGGAAAGGAGAAGGGTTGCTGTGATGATCTGGGCTGCGTGCACAAAATGGTAATGAGGTAAGATGTGTCGGCTGGGCAAAGAACCAAAGGTTTTCAAGGTTCCATCCTCTGTCATCACGGGATCAGGGTCAGGGTCTGTCACAATCATTCCTTGCCTTTTTATTATTTCTCCCAGAGTTCGAATATTTGTACACACAATGAACTGCAAATGCTGGTTTACAAATAAAAAACACAGCGTGCTGATGTAACTCAGCAGGTCAGGCAGCATCTCTGGAGGTCAAGGACAGGAAACGCTTCGAGTTGGGACTTCAGATTCCTGTCTGAAGAAGGGTTCTGACCCAAAGCCTTGCCTATCCATGTCCCCCAGAGATGCTGTCTGACCTGCTGAGTTACTCCAGCACTTTGTGCTTTTCTCATATTTGTAATTGGCACTGGCTGTGTGTTAAGAGGTTGGTTTAGTACTTCCTTTAACGTTCCACACTCATTATACACCAGCTCCTCTTCCTGTGACTGAGTCTTTAATTGAGCCGTCATGAGACATGCACTGCCAGATTTGGACAGGCTGGCAGTGTGGTCAGCTGCTCTCTGCGTCACAGATTATTTTTTCTAATTTCCCTTTTAGCCCCTACTGATTCTGTTAGACATCAGTACATTGTTGCACAGAGTGGATTAATGTTAACATTTGTTTAATCAATGATTTATTCTCTTGTCTCTAGATTTTAATTTGTATCACACCCTCTTCCAATTAATATCTCACGCAGCGCTAATATCTCATGCCTAATCTTCTATTTTATCTTTCTGTGATTTTTGTCACCTTCTGTGTAAACTGGTTGTAAGTGGACCCTCACCATAGTCACTATATTCCCTTTATTCCCTTATTTCCTTTATCCTGTAAGTATACCCATTTTGGTATTTAAACAACTAAAATATAATGGCTGTAATTTCTTACACTATCTTACTATTTTAAATTGTACTCTAACTCTTAAGAGCTCAGTTCATAATGTCCCCACTCCAAAGTCTGATTCTTTTATCGTTTACTTAATTTTACTTAGATTTAGTTGGGATCTAATCCTATGTCCCTGTTTCCCTTACCCTTTCTATCGAGGGATAGTTTTCTTCCCGTCCCCTCTTGGCGTACTGCCTCAAGTCTGGGTCATGACCAGTACTTTCCCTACGAGCAAGGTTTTCCCTGTCCGGATCCCGTTTGTTAGGGATCCTGCCGACTACGCCAGATTGTCCGAGAAATCAATCGAGGTTAGACACAAAAAGCTGGAGTAATGCCCCTGTCCCACAGGAAACCTGAACGGAAATCTCTGGAGACTTTGCGCCCCACCCAAGGATTTCCGTGCGGTTTCCCGGAGGTTGCCGGAGGTTGCAGGTAGTGGAAGCAGGTAGGGAAACTGACAAATCCACCGGGAACCGCACGGAAACCTTGGGTGGGGCGCAAAGTCTCCAGAGGTTTCCGTTCAGGTTTCCTTTAAGTGGGACAGGGGCATTACTCAGCGAGTAGGTAATCGAGGACTCAGACTTGTGGAGAGCGAGACTTTATTACGTGATATGATGGAGGAACTGCCCCGGGAGATAGTTCCTCAAGCATACAGATGGCCCGGGTTTATATACTGCCGAACAAATAAACATATGTGCAACATATCTTAGTTCCTTAAACAGTTTATTCAGGGAGTTGCGATTTTATCGAAACTGCCTAAACTACATTACTCAGACCTGTATATCGTCACTGTTGGTTTTGCAGTAACAGATAATAACATCACGCACAAAGAAACAGATATCTGCGCAGAATGCTCCAATCATTCGGCCATGGCTTTCCTAAGGACCATGCGGCATCTTTAGTTTCGCAATACGTGTCGACAAGCTGAACAGTTAAAGTTTAGCAAAATTCTCTAAAAATAGCACACAACGAAAAATAGCACACATTACTGGAGATTGATACAAATTTATATTTGATACGGGCTCTGTATCATGAAATGCTATAACATTTACAGCAAAGTAACTAACATGAATTATCTGTGGAGATTGTGGCATTGTTCCAAATTATCCCTTTAGCCTTGAAAGTGAAATTTAAAGAAAATCATTTTCAGAAATAACATAATTGAAAAGATGACCTTGGGAACTAGATACATATTACTTTAGAACAGAATTTGGGTGCATCCCACTGTGCTGTACCCACTGCACATCCTAATGAAATTGGCAGCAGATACATGGAAAATTTGGTGAAAGCAAATTATGAACCAAACAAAACATGTTGCTGATTTTTCTTTAGCTATAACACAACATTGCACTTTTGCACATATAACCATATAACAATTACAGCACGGAAACAGACCATCCCGGCCCTTCTAGTCCGTGCCGAACACATACTCTCACCTAGTCCCATCTACCTGCACTCAGACCATAACCCTCCATTCCTTTCCCGTCCATATACAGTACCTATCCAATTTATTTTTAAATAATAAAAACTGAAATTTTTTATCAGTTCAAGTGAATTATCAGTGAATCAAAGTTCACCCTCATAGAGTAATCTAGCACGGAAACAGGCCCTTCAGCCGAACTTACCCGTACCGAACAAGATGCATATTTATACTAGTCCAACGTGCCTGTATATCACCCATATCACCTTTCCTACCCATGTACTTGTCCAAATGTATTTTAAATGTTGTTGTTGTTGTAATACCTGCCTCAACTATCTCTGGCAGTTCGTTCCATATACCCACAACCCTCTGTGAAAATGTTGCCCCTCAGGTTCCCATTAAACCTTTCCCCTCTCACCTTAAACCTGTGTCTTCTGGTTCTCGATTATCTTACTCTGGGCAAAAGACTCTGTGTGTTTCGCCTATCTATTCCTCTCATGATGTTATACCTCAAATGATTGATTCACTGGTGTAATACTTGAAAGACTCTGTGCGTCATGTCCTGGAAGATTGAATATACAATAAACTGAGTGTATGATGGTGTAGAAATCGGTTCTCTGTGTTGATGAGATTAAAATGAGTTGCCCTGCTGCTGAAAGCTTCTGTGAAACAAAGGAATAGTTGACATAAGGCCTTTGTCCTTGTGCAGTGTCCTCCGAATATTACATGTGAAAAATGCTGACTACACAACACCAACTGTCAAGGCCATTCGCTCCGCTCTGAATCAGATTGTTAGGCTGGACTTGCTCTCGTAATGATATTGTTCATGTAACTGAAAAACCGATCTGCATAGAACGAACTGGATCCGTCATGAGATTCGTACACAGAGACTCAAATGAAAGAGGAAAAAATTAAACTGAATGCTTGTTTGCCTGAATCCAGTCCTGCTATTCCTCATCTGGCATTGTCCCTGTTGGAATGTGAATATGTGCAAATGGCAGCAAATATCTGGATTACTTATGGGTGTGTGCATTTACAAACAACCTTTGTCCAGGGTCAGATTTGGAGAATGACAATTTGAGCAATGTACCATGGAGCTGATTTGCTCATAGAACTGTGTCTCACACGGCTTACTCCGCTTAGGGCACTGGGAAAGAAAAAGAGAGTTAGCGGTGTAGAGGCAGAGTTGCTGCCTCACAGCGCCAGAGACCCGGGTTCGATCCTGACTATGGGTGCTTGTCTACGTAGTTTGTACGTTCCCCCCGTGACCCGAGTAGTTTTTCTCCGAGATCTTCGGATTCCATCCACAATCCAAAGACGTGCAGGTTTGTAGGTTAATTGGCCAGGTATCAATCTAAATTGTCTCCAGTGTGTGTAGGATGGTGTTAATGTGCGGGGATCGCTGGTCAGTGCAGACTCGGTGGGCATGGGTCTGTTTCCACGCTGTATCTCTAAACTAAACTAGACCATGGTGTGGCTAATAGTTGCCTCACTGCACCAGAGACCCTATCCTTGGGTGCTGTCTGTGTGGAGTTTGCGCGTACTCTCTGTAGCTAAATGGGTTTCCTCCGGGTGCTCTGGTCTCCTCCCACATCCCAAAGACGTGCAGGTTTCAGGAGTCAAGAGATTTTATTGCCCCAAGTCTACATTGTTTGGAGCCTATTTTGAGGTTGTAGTGTTTAATACCCTGATGGTTGCAGGGAAGAAGCTGCTCCTAAATCTGAATCTGGACGTTACAGTTTTCAGGCACCTGCACCTTCTTCCCAATGGCAGGAGTGAAGTGAGAGCGTGGCCGGGATGGTGTGGATCCTTGATGATGCTGGCTGCTTTTTTTAGGCAGCAACTCTTGTAAATCCCTTAGATGGTGGGGAGGTCAGTACCCGTGATGCACTGGGCAATGTTTGCATACAGTCAAATTAACCATATAACCCATATAACAATTACAGCACGGAAACAGGCCATCTCGGCCCTACAAGTCCGTGCCGAACAAATTTTTTTTCCCCTTAGTCCCACCTGCCTGCACTCATACCATAACCCTCCATTCCCTTCTCATCCATATGCCTATCCAATTTATTTTTAAATGATACCAATGAACCTGCCTCCACCACTTCCACTGGAAGCTCATTCCACACCGCTACCACTCTCTGAGTAAAGAAGATCCCCCTCATATTACCCCTAAACTTATGTCCCTTAATTCTGAAGTCATGTCCTCTTGTTTGAATCTTCCCTATTCTCAAAGGGAAAAGCTTGTCCACATCAACTCTGTCTATCCCTCTCATCATTTTAAAGACCTCTATCAGGTCCCCCCTTAACCTTCTGCGCGCCAGAGAATAAAGACCTAACTTATTCAACCTATCTCTGTAACTTAGTTGTTGAAACCCAGGCAACATTCTAGTAAATCTCCTCTGTACTCTCTCTATTTTGTTGACATCCTTCCTATAATTGGGCGACCAAAATTGTACACCATACTCCAGATTGGTCTCACCAATGCCTTGTACAATTTTAACATTACATCCCAGCTTCTATACTCAATGCTCTGATTTATAAAGGCTAGCATACCAAAAGCTTTCTTTACCACCCTATCTATATGAGATTCCACCTTCAAGGAACTATGCACGGTTATACCCAGATCCCTCTGTTCAACTGTATTCTTCAATTCCCTACCATTTATCATGTACGTCCTATTTTGATTTGTCCTGCCAAGGTGTAGCACCTCACATTTATCAGCATTAAACTCCATCTGCCATCTTTCAGCCCATTTTTTCCAAATGGCCTAAATCACTCTGTAGACTTTGGAAATCCTCTTCATTATCCACAACACCCCCTATCTTGGTATCATCTGCATACTTACTAATCCAATTTAACACACCTTCATCCAGATCATTGATGTACATGACAAACAACAAAGGACCCAACACAGATCCCTGAGGCACCCCACTAGTCACCTGCCTCCAACCCGATAAACAGCCATCCACCATTACCCTCTGGCTTCTCCAATTCAGCCACTGTTGAATCCATCTTGCTATTCCTGCATTTATACCCAACAGTTGAACCTTCTTAACCAACCTTCCATGAGGAACCTTGTCAAAGGCCTTACTAAAGTCCATATAGACAACATCCACTGCTTTACCCTCGTCAATTTCCCTAGTAACCTCTTCAAAAAATTCAAGATTAGTCAAACATGACCTTCCAGGCACAAATCCATGTTGACTGTTCCTAATCAGACCCTGTTTATCTAGATGCTTATATATATTATCTCTGTATCTTTTCCATTAATTTGCCCACCACTGAAGTCAAACTAACAGGTCTATAATTGCTAGGTTTACTCTTAGAACCCTTTTTAAAGAATGGAACAACATGCGCAGTACTCCAATCCTCGGGGACTATCCCCGTTTCTAATGACATTTGAAATATTTCTGTCATAGCCCCGGCTATTTCTACACTAATTTCCCTAATTAAATTATAATGGGTTAATTGGCCTCTGCAAATTGGTCTTAGTTGGTAGCTAGTGGATTCAAAAGTAGGATAACGTTGGACTAGTGTGAACTGGTCGGTGTGGACCCGGTGATCCGGTGGGTCAATCAATCAATCAACCTTTGTCCGCATTCTATTGGAAGTTTTTTTGACTTGAAACATTAACTGTTTTTCAGTCCACAGATGCTGCCTAGGCTGCTAAGTATTTCATGTATTTTCTGCATTTCAGAATTTGATCTTATGCAGGCATATAAAATCATGAAAGGAACAGATTGGGTAGACACACAAAATCTCTTGCCCAGAGTAGGAGAATCGAGGACCGGGGAGCATAGGTTTAAGGTGAAGGAGGAAAGATTGTCTAGGAATCTGAGGGGTAACTTTTTCGCACAAAGGATGGTGGGCGTATGGAACAATCTGCCGGAGCAGGTAGATGAGTAGATGAGGCAGGGACTATCGCAATGTTTAAGAAGCAATTAGACAGGTACATGGATAGGACAGGTTTAGATGGATATGGGCTAAGCACAGGCAGGTGGGACATGTTGGTCAGTGTGGGCAAGTTGGGCCAAAGGGCCTATTTCCACACTGTATGACTCGATGACTGTGACTAATTCCAGCATTTGTAATTATTTTTTTGCATTTGGAGGAAGTAGTCTACTTGACAGAAAGCCCATTAACATAAATTTAAAGTTGGTTGACAGTTGAAGTCTTTTGTTTGACAGAAGAATTAAGTTAGAATGTAATTTCCCTTTCTCTCTTATATTTTCTGTTGAGCCGGAAGGCATACATCTGGGTGTATTAAAGTGTGAATCAGTAACAGGCAGTTTTCTTAACTATTTCTGTTAAATAGTCAAATGTCTAGTCTTTATGTTTTTTAGTTTAGATTAGTTAAGAGATACAGCGCGGAAACAGTCCCTTCGGCTTAACGAATCCGCACCGACCAGCGGTCCCCGCACATTAACACTATCCAACACACACTAGGGACAATTTCCATTTACACCAAGCCAATTAACCTACAATCTGCACATCTTTGGAGTGTGGGAGGAAACCGAAGATCTTGGAGAAATCTCATAATGGGTTTTATAATGGGTTAATTGGCAGGTCACGAGATGAAGGTATAAACTCCGTAGTCGGGATCGAACCCGGGTGCCTGGCGCTGTAAGCAACTCTACCACTGTGCCACCATGCCGCCCGCTGTTGATTGCTGTTCTGCTGCCATAACTTTAAACGAGAGGAGATCCAACAAGACATGTTTCAGAAACTACATTATTACTTTTATTTAGAAACTCAAAATTCCACAGAATTAGCATGGGATGCACCAAGGATCTATGGTGTTTAAGGTGCAGGATTCAGCCACTAAGTACAATTGTCAGGCTGCATCACAGCATGGTTTGGGAACAGCTCCATCCAAGACCGCAAAAAATTGCAGAGAAGCCCCCCCCGACCATCACACCAATTTCCGCTGCCTCCGCAAGGCCTCCAGCCCAATCAAGGACCAGTCTCACTGCGGCCACCCCCTCTCCCATCAGCCAAGAGGTACAGAAGTGTGAAAACGCACACCTGCACATTCAGGGACTGTTTCTTCCCAGATGTCATGCATCTTATCACCAGCAAGAGAGCGGTCCTGAGCTGCCATCGACCTCATTGGGGACCCTTTGACTATCTTTAATCGGACTTTGCTGTTGTTTATCTTGCACTCTACGTTATTCTACGTATTATATAAACCCGGGCCGTCTGTCTCCTGGGCAGTTCCTCCTTAAGTCTGATTCCTCGATTGATTTCTCTGACAGCTATCCAGTCAGCGGAAAAACAATATATGATTACAATTAAGCCGGCCAGAGTATACACATACAGGATAAAAGAAATAAGAGAATAAAGGGAATATAGTGACTATGGTGAGGATCCACTTACAACCAGTTTTCACAGAAGGTGACAAAAATCACAGAAGGATGAAATATAGATTAGGCATGAGATATTAACGCTGCGTGAGATATTAATTGGAAGAGGGTGTGATATAAATTAAAATCTAGAGACAAGAGAATAAATTATCAATTAAACAAATGTTAACATTAATCCACTCTGTGCAACAATGTACTGATGTCTATCAGAATCAGTAGGGGCTAAAAGGGAAATTAGAAAAAAAAATAATCTGTGACTCAGAGAGCAGCTGACCACACTGCCAGCCTGTCCAAACCTGGCAGTGCATGTCTCATGACGGCTCAATTAAAGAGACAGTCACAGGAAGAGGAGCTGGTGTATAATGAGTGTGGAACGTTAAAGGAAGTACTAAACCAACCTCTTAACATGCAGCCAGTGCCAATTCCAAATATGAGAAAAGCACAAAGTGCTGGAGTAACTCAGCAGGTCAGACAGCATCTCTGGGGGACATGGATAGGCAAGGCTTTGGGTCAGAACCCTTCTTCAGACGGGAATCCGAAGTCCCAGCTCGAAGCGTTTCCTGTCCTTGACCTCTAGAGATGTTGCCTGACCTGCTGAGTTACACCGGCACGCTGTGATTTTTATTTGTAACCCAGCATTTGCAGTTCATTGTGTGTACAAATAGTCAAACTCTGGGAGAAATAATAAAAAGGCATGAAGTGATTGAGACAGACTCTGACCCTGATCCCGTGATGACGGGATGGAACCTTGAAAACCCTTGGTTCTTTGCCCAGCCGACACACCTTACCTCATTACCATTTTGTGGACACAGCCCAGATCATCACAGCAACGATTCTCCTTTCCATTGACTCCATCTACACTTCACGTTGCCGGTCAAGGAACGGTCACTCCCTCTTCTCCCCTCTCCAATCAGGCAAGAGGTGCAGAAGTGTGAAAACGCACACCTCCAGATTCAGGGACTGTTTCTTCCCAGTTGTTATCAGGCAACTGAACCATCCTACCACCAACTAGAGAGCGGCCCTGAGGTACCATCGACCTGATTGTAGACCCTCGGACTATCTTTAATCGGACTTTGCTGTAGTTTTTCTTGCACTGTACGTTTTTTTAAAATCCTGTATCAGTAAACCGTGGACGGCTCGATTGTAATCATGTATAATCTTTCCACTGACTAGATAGCAAGCAACACTTTAATGTTGGTACTTGTGATAATACACTAAACTATAAAGTCCAACAAAAAATGGATACACAACAGTAACATGGGGTGTTCACATCATGGGTGGGGTGGAAGATTGCAACCTTCACGTGGCCCGCCCTGTTTCGACGAATGCAATCAACACGGGCGTGCACAATCAAATGAGATCAAATAGAACAAGTTGTCCTACAACCTTAGGCTGTGCACGCCATACGCAAGAAGAAGAAGATATAATTGGTGCATGTATTAATTGATATCATGCCATTGTGAACTTAGAGAGGGTAAACTTACAATGACAATGATGGAATTATGTTATCAGGCAGGTGTATTATTGCCTGCTATTTGTTCCTTATGTCTTTTTCAATGGTGAAACATTTAAAAGAAAATCACAAAGTACTGGAGTAACTCAGCAGGTCAGGCAACACCCAGGGAGAACATGGATTGGTGACGTTTCGGGTTGAGAGCATTCTTCAGACAGGCATTGTTTGAACATTTAAAAGTATTGCCGTTCAGAAGAACCTTGATGCCTTTAAATTTAAAACTGTAAATCGCAAAAGTTTCTCTGAAATGTAATCTGCAGGTATAGTAAGTATTTAGGTTGTGTAAGGTGTAATTGTAAGGTTCATCTTTATGTGAGGTTTTGAGTACATAGATTCTAATAGAAATTACACAGGTTATGATACCCTATGATAGACAATAGGTGCAGTAGTAGGCCATTTAGCCCTTCGAGCCAGTACCGCCATTCACTGTGATCATGGCTGATCATTCACAATCAGTACCCCATTCCTGCCTTCTCCCCATATCCCCTGACTCCGCTCTCTTTAAGAGCTCTATCTAATATCTTGGGTATCATGTATGGTTCTGGCCTCACTAAGAATATATATTGGCACCAGAGGGACTGCCAGCAAAGGTGAATATATTGTAAAAACAAAAAAAAAATCTGAATTTAAAAACCCTAAACAAAAATTGGAACAGTTGGAAACTGGTAATGGGTAAATTATCACGCAAAAATAAATATTCTCACGCACTATAGATTAGTGGAAGGAAAAGTGTTGAATTGAATACATATATACAGAATGGGAGAATGTTACAGTATGAAGCCATTTGGTTAATAAAATCTGCACCCACTCTATATAAGAACAAACCCACTGGTCCCTTTCTCTTATCTCGTTTCCCAATACTTTGTAAATTATTTGCTTTCAGACATTTAGCCAGTTTCCCGTAAAATGCTGCAAATGAATCTGCTACCACAGTTATCGTATGTAGCACATTCTATGTCATAATTACTCAATGTGGTGAAGTGGATTTCCTCATCAACACACAGTGCTGGAGGAGCTAAACAGGACGGCAATACATGTGGAGGGAATGGTTAGGCAAGGTTTCTTTGAAGAACGTTTCTTTGAAGGGTCTGATCCTGAAACATTGCCTGTACATTCTGTCCACATATGCTGCCTGGCTTGCTGAGTTTCTCCAGCACTTTGTGTTTTGCTAAAGATTCCAGCATCTGCAGTTTCTTATATCCCCAACATTTTCCTTCTGGTTCTTTTACTAATCACCTTCAATCCTTGCCCCCAATTTCTTGATTTCTCTGCCTATGAGAACAGTTTATAAAATCTACTAGACCAAGTGCAGACCCGTTGGGTCTGTTCCCCGAACGTGCGGCTGAGGGGGGGGGGGGGGGGGGGGGGGGGGGGGGGGGGGGGGAGGGGGGGGGGAGGGAGGGAGGGAGGGAGGGAGGGAGAGAGAGGGGGGGAGAGAGGGAGGGAGGGGGGGAGAGGTGATTTGAAATATTTTTATTTGATCCCCTTATAACTTTCTTTGTTCCAAGGAAAATAATTTGTGTTTCTTCATTTTATCCACATTAATAAAGTCCAACATATGGAACAATGTTGCTGAATTTCTTCTGCACTCTCTGCAAAGCCTTTACCTTAGGTGCTCCTGGAGCCCTATTTTAAAAATGTTTGCATTAAACTTCCTTATTAGAACACGCATGCAAAATTTGGTTGAAATCAATTATTGGCCACGAGCCAATCAAAATTGTATCCATTTTATGCAAAAGGCAACTATATTAATGCAATGAATAACTGAAAAATAATAGCTCCTGTAAAATCATTCTGCATATTTGCCCTATTTGAGGTTACGTTGAATCATTTCACTGTTCTTATCCACAAAATTAAGCATGAGGCAGCTATTTGATGGATATTAATGACATCGGTTGGAAGCTGCATATCAAATCTCGTTGCGTTTATGTGCAATGACAATAAATGATATTATTATTATTATTATTATTATTAATATAATTAAAAAATAGCTGCCTTATGTTTTATTAAATACATTTGGAGCTTATATATGGGGTGGAAGATTGCAAATTTCACGTGGTCTGCCCTGTTTTGACTAATGCAATCAACTCGACGTGCACAAACGGAAGATCAACTAGAACAAGTTGTCCAACAACTTTAGGCTGTGCACGCCACACGAAAGAAGAAGAGCTTAAATATTATAAATTGGCTACCATTTGTATATATTGTTATGGAAACCGAACAAAAGCTAGTCAAAATACATTGTGCACTATCACCAATGTTTCCTAAAGTGTTATGCCTACAACTAGACACAATCCTACAATTGTAGCTAAACCGGTGTTTATAATATTTGATCATCACCTCCTTGCCCTGTACTTACTGACACTATTAATTATTGAAGTCCAGAATCTTATATCCTTTCTTATCCAATTCTTTAACCAGCCATGAGGGGCCGAATGGCTTAATTTTGGCTCAATCATGTAATGGAATGCTTTCACAATTGTCGCTGATCCACTTGAAAAGTGTGAATCCTCCCTTATTGCAAAGGGAAGTCAGATGTTCTACTGCTTGAATTGCTTCCTGCTCAGTAAACATGGATTTTAAGCAATCATCCATGTAGAAATTATTCTTCAAAGAGATTCTTACTTCATGAAATTTAGTATTCTCGCCAAACTTGCGTTTCAAAGTCTGGTTGCGTTGCTCTGCCATACGACGATTATTCGATAGACTAACACATTCTTGTTTGAAAGGTAAGTCCAGACAATAGTGTCTGTCAATCTTTACTGAGTAGTTTATAATATCCATGAACTTCAACTCTTCATTCGACATCTCTTCACATTCCTTGTCGATACTTTCATTGAAGTCATGATTGTATGGCTTCATCACCGGCTTTTCTAATTTATCAGTAAATATTTGATTAACAGCAATGGTAGGATAGTTCCTCTGATTCTTGTTTTCGTTGTTCCTTTTCAAGGAGCCATAGATAACCCATCCAAGTCGGGTTCTTGTAGCATACGGTCCATCACCTTAGCTCCTCACAGTCTGTATAGGTTCCAATGCCTTCAAAACATTTGTTCCGATAAGTAGATCAACACTAGAATTTATTTCAGATATCTTGCCATCCTTCAGGTAAGGCCATTGCTTCAAGTCTTCATGTCTTGGTATATTTTGACGACCAACAGGCATGGTTCCATGTGTAAACACTTCAGATATTGGTATAAAATTATCTTCATTCAGACTGGATATCTCCATACTCGTAATGTAACGACTCCTGCTCTCTTTATCTTTAGTCATGGTACGTAATCAAATCTTAGTCTCTTCTCCTGTGATGTTCAGCCTTCTCGTCAGGTTTTCTGTGCAAAAGGTAGTCGAACTTCCATGATCCAGAAAAGCATATGTTTGCGTCTTACTATTCCTTACCTGTACTGGTAAGATAGAAAAATTACAAGCTTCAACCCCGGCCCCAATATGAGCAGTTACTTGAGGCAAGGTGATAGCATCACTAGTAGTTGGCTTCTTCTTCTGTTCCGTTTGCTCCGGATCCTCCTCTTCTATTTGCTCTGGTAGTTCATCATCTATTTGTTCCGGTTCTTCCTCCTCTCAATACTCTGGTAGCTCTTTTTCAGTGTGAAGTGCTTCAGGATGATATTGCCTGCACTTATAACAAATCATAGGATTCTTACAGTCTCTCACCATATGTCCTTTTTGCAAACATCCAAAACAGATTCCCTTCTCTTTCAAGAAATCCATCTTATCTTCATATTTTTTCTTCATATTCATATTCATCTTCATATTGAGTAATGAGGAAGGGTTAGTTAGCAGTCTTGTTGTGCGAGGCCCCTTGGGCAAGAGTGACCATAATATGGTTGAGTTCTTCATTAGGATGGAGAGTGACATCGTTAATTCAGAAACAAGGGTCCTGAACTTAAAGAAAGGTAACTTTGAGGGTATGAGACGTGAATTGGCCAATATAGACTGCCGATTGATTCTTAATAGGTTGACGGTGGATATGCAATGGAAGGCATTTAAAGACTGCATGGATGAACTACAACAATTGTTCATCCCAGTTTGGCAAAAAAATAAATGAGGGAAGGTAGTGCATCCGTGGATAACAAGGGAAATCAGGGATAGTATCAAAACAAAAGATGAAGCGTACAAATTAGCCAGAAAAAGCAGCCTACCAGAGGACTGGGAGAAATTCAGAGACCAGCAGAGGAGGGCAAAGGGCTTAATTAGGAAAGGGAAAATAGATTATGAAAGAAAACTGGCAGGGAACATAAAAACTGACTGCAAAAGCTTTTATAGATATGTGAAGAGAAAAAGATTAGTTAAAACAAATGTAGGTCCCTTGCAGTCAGAAACGGGTGAATTGATCATGCGGAACAAGGACATGGCAGACCAATTGAATAACTACTTTGGTTCTGTCTTCACTAAGGAAGACATAAATAATCTGCCGGAAATAGCAGGGGACCGGGGGTCAAATGAGATGGGGGAACTGAGTGAAATCCAGGTTAGCCGGGAAGTGGTGTTAGGTAAATTGAATGGATTAAAGGCTGATAAATCCCCAGGACCAGCTAGGCTGCATCCCAGAGTACTTAAGGAAGTGGCCCCAGAAATAGTGGATGCATTAGTGATAATTTTTCAAAACTCTTTAGATTCTGGAGTAGTTCCTGAGGATTGGAGGGTAGCTAATATAACCCCACTTTTTAAAAAGGGAGGGAGAGAGAAAACAGGGAATTACAGACCAGTTAGTCTAACATCAGTAGTGGGGAAACTGCTAGAGGAGGTAGTTGAGGCTGTGACTATCCCAGCATTTAAGAAGCAGGTAGACAGGTACATCGGGAACAATCTTCCTGCATCTAGCCTGTCCAACCCCTTAAGAAGTTTGTAAGTTTCTATAAGATCCCCTCTCAATCTCCTAAATTCTAGAGACTATAAACCAAGTCTATCCAGTCTTTCTTCATAAGACAGTCCTGACATCCCAGGAATCAGTCTGGTGAACCGTCTCTGCACTCCCTCTATGGCAATAATGTCCTTCCTCAGATTTGGAGACCAAAACTGTACGCAATACTCCAGGTGTGGTCTCACCAAGACCCTTTACAACTGCAGTAGAACCTCCCTGCCCCTATACTCAAATCCTTTTGCAATGAAAGCTAACATACCATTTGCTTTCTTTACTGCCTGCTGCACCTGCATGCTTACCTTCAATGACTGGTGTACCATGACACCCAGGTCTCGCTGCATCTCCCCCTTTCCCAATCGGCCACCATTTAGATAATAGTCTGCTTTCCCGTTTTTGCCACCAAAATGGATAACCTCACATTTATCCACAGAGGTTTTGTACACCCCTGTCAGATCACCCTTCATCCTCTTTATATTTGTCCTTTTTATAACTGCTTGCAATCTTTCCTTATGTTTTCTATTATATACCGTTATGATTGCATTTTTGGTTCCGCTTCAGCATTTCCTGCAGCCAACCTGATTCTCATGCATTGCAACAGGCAGCTAGCTAGCTGTCATATGTCCACAACGCTACGTGCTGCTGCAAGGATACTCAATTCAATTTCAATTTAAAAACTTTATTGGCATGATAAAAAAACATTGTTATATTGCCAAAGTATAAAACATGACATACATATTTAAAATGCATAAGTATAAATACAAGTATACAGTGCATGGATAGATATGTCCCTGTACATAAACTCGCAATGGGCCTATAGCCCTTTATTGATTGCTACACGTTCTTGCAGCTGTATCTCTCTGCAGGCACGTCATTGCCCCCCCACACAGGGGGAGGGGCGATTGCGCAGGCGTCACCGCCGCGGCCGCCGGTCGGTCGGGAACGCGCACGATCGCTCGCTCCCGCGGAGGACAGGCCGCGCATGCGCACGATCGCTTGCTTGCTCCCGCGGAGGACAGGCCGCGCATGCGCCCCCCTCGTTTGCTCGCTCCCGCGGACAGGCCGCGCATGCGCAGTCGCTCAGTCGGTGGGAGGGAGGTCGCCGTCCGCTCACTCCCCGCAGCCGCTCGTCTCGCCGCCGCCGCCGCCGCCTCCTCCTCAACAGCAGCCGGTACGTATCCGTGCCTCAGACACACGAGCATTTTTATTTAAACTTGACGACTTCCCCCCCCCCCCCTGTGAGGGAAGGGAAGAGATTCGCCGTGAATTTATTTTTTCTCTCTCTATTTCTCTCTTCCTCCTGAGGCCGGGGCCATGAGTAAAAGGGAGGAGACAACGTGTCTGATCTCTCGCTGACTAGTCTAATCCCTTCCCTACCTCCCTCATCTCAACCCCTCGGCGCCCCCGGGCCAGCGAGCAGCAAGGGTTGCAGACAGACCCTCTCCCCACACACACACACACTAACACATCCTCGCAGCAGAGTTTGTGGGCCGCTGGGCTCGACAGCATGGAGACTAGACACAAGGCACTGCAGTCGGTAGCATGGCGGCTGCCGTCCTGTATGTGTGTGTGTGTGACCTTTCTGCTGTGGAGGTGGCGGGCGTGTGGTCAGCGTTTGGAGGCTCTAGGCCTGTGCTCGCTGGAGTTTACAAGGGTAAAGGGTGGAGGGGAGGGGTTTACAAGGGTAAAGAGTGGAGGGAGAGAGGATCTCATTGAAACTTACCAATTAATGAAAGTGCCTGGATAGAATGGATTCTGAGAGCATGTTTCCACTAGTGGGAGAGTCCAGGTCTAGAGGGCATAGCCTCATCAAGAATAAAAGGACGTACCCTTAGAATGGAGAGGAGGAGAAATTTATTTAGCCAGAGGGTTGGTGCACCTATGAAATTCATTGCCCCAGACGGCGGTGGAGATCAAGTCATCAGGTAATAAAAATGAGCTGGTTTATGCTAAGAATAAACAACAAAATATTTGAGTAACTCAGTGGGTTAAGCGTTATTTCTGGGGTAAATGCATAGGTGATGGAAGGACTGCAGATGCTGGTTTATACCACAAAGATGGTAAGTGATATTAAGATAGGGACAAAATGTTGGAGTAACAGAATGGGTCAGAGAGCATCTCTAGAGTAAATGCATAGTTGATGGAGGCCAAGTCACTGGGTATTCTTAAAGTGGAGATTGATAGGTTATTGACGAGGAAGTGCGTGAAAGGTTATGGGGAGAAGGTAGGAGAATGGGGTTGAGGGTGGAGTACGCTCAATGGGCTGAACGGGCTAATTCAATGTCTTATGATCTTTAGTCGGGGCAACGACAGCTATTCTATTATATCACGACTCAATGGTTTTGTAACATTGTGGTTGTTATTATTGTCCAGTTTGTGGGACACATGTCCTTGCCTTTTTTGAGTTTTAACAATTTAAAATGCACTTTTGATCTTGTTCTTTTTGACCTTGAAGATCATGTAAAGTTATTTCAGTTTGGAATGGGCAGATGGCTCCCTAGATGTATGATATTTGCAATGTTAGCGGTTGAGGTTTTCAGGTTTTTTTCTGAATCATGAAGGTTTACTTTGTAAATGCAACATTTTATTTTGCCCAGTGTACATTAATTTGCATGTGAATTGAGAGTACTCTGACCATTCTACTACAGTTAGAATTCCAAAGAAAGAGGCGGCACAGAAGCAGCAGCTTAGGCCTACTGAGTCACTCTGACCATCAAACACCTGTTCGTAGAGATACAAGGAGCTGCAATAACTGGGATCTTGAGCAAAACACTCAAAGTGCTGGAGTAACTCGGCAGATCAGGCAGCATTTGACGGGACTACCTTGTATGCTTATCCTACCTTAATCATATTGATTGATGGGGCTTGGTGGGCTGTAGTACCTGTTGCCACGCTGTATCTCTAAAACTAAAAATTAGAAAGTGAAACCTGCATTCCTTTTATAAGTAATGTTGGGATGTTCCATGTTCAACAATTTAGGAGATTGATTAAGTTAGGCAGATAATGGTTTGCTGGTTCAGTGCCCATATAAAATCATTATTCATGACTATTGTACGTAGTCCATTCACTGACTGAATAGCACGCAACAAAAACGCTTTTCACTGCACCTCTGTACATGTGATAATAATAAACTATATTTAAAAAGTCAATTTTGTGCATTTGTTCTCCAATATGTTTGCCCTGTTGTAAAACTGGATTAGTAAGGAGACGAGGAGGAATTTCTTTAGTCAGAGGCTGGTGAATCTGGAACTCATTGCCACAGCTGGTTGAGGGAGCAAGGTCAATGGATATTTTTAAGGCAGAGATTGGCAGATTCTTGATTAGCAAGGGTGTCCAGTGTTACGGGGAGAAGACAGCAGAGGAGAATGGGGTTGAGGGAGAAAGACAGATCAGCCTTGATTGAATGGAGACGTAGACGATCAAATGGCCTAATTCTGACCCTATAATTTATAAACCAGTGTAAGACATTGTGGTGCTATTTGAAATCTATATAGTTTTGATTACATGTGCTCTGCTTGTTGCCATGTCATAAGTAGTTTTTTCACCTGCAGAATAATATCACCTTGTGTTAGTATTATGAGTGACATCTATATTGGTGAAGAATAGTTTTGGTCAAGCACTGCCTGACAATATTGTGATATCTAGTTTTGTTTTCAATTCTTGAGTGTGACTGTTCCTGACTAGGTTGACAGTTATTTCTCAGTTGCCCTGAACGTAATCATGTGTCTTTTTGAACGCATTTTGTTTCAACTGAAGAACTTGCTAAGCCAGTTTAAAGAGATAGCAAACATGTCCACGTGGGTCTTGAGTTAATTATATAAAAGCAGCAGATTTTGTTTCAGTAAAAGACATGACTTGAACCAGTAACGCTTTAATAAGATCTATCTAAAATTATGCTCTCAAACTGCTTAAAGTATTAAGAAAGGTCTGGTTTCGACACACAACATAAACTAGCCATGCTCTCCCTCTCCAGAGATGCTGCCTGGGTTGCTCTAGAACTTTGTGTTTCCATTTTTGCTTATTATTAGTATTATTTGAATGTTTTCTCTTTGGATTATTAGTCCAGGGCTATTCTAAAAAAGCAGGGTATTGTAGTAACATTTTGAGGGTTTAAAACAATACCAATATATTTCATGTGCAACTTAACTTTTTTTCTCAGAGACATTCTTGATTTTTCCCCTCTGAAACCATTTTATTTCTACTTTAAGTCAGTGGAAAGTTCAGGCAGATGGTTTTTGGGTTAGAATTATCACCTGCTGTACACTGGTGTTTAAAGATGCAATGGAATATTTGACGCCTCCCAGAGCCTTGGTTTAATGCCTCATCTGGGAGAAGCATACCCAAGATTGCATCAATTTTTAAGCAAAGATTGCATGCACACACTTCTGGAGTAGAATAAAGGCTCTATGTACACTGGTGGAAAACAAGGCAATAGAGAGATTAAAATTGTCAAATAATGTGTCTACCTTCAATGTAATCAATTATATCTGTTGCTAGGACACAATTCTGAATTGCTATGCAAATTTAAGAATGTGGACAGGATGATAGATGTCATTCCATAACTAAATAGGTGAGATCATGAGAACAATTATTTACAATTGTCTCAAAATAAAAGTGAGCACTAATATATTAAACACTCGGTAACAATAGACACTGTACCAAAGGGTTAATCCAATAGATGGAAAATGAATAGAAAATCATAAAGTTCTACTTCATTTTTATATTCTTCTTCTTGTGTATGGCATGCACAGCCTAAAGTTGCAAGACAACTTGTTCTGTTTGATCTTCTGTTTGTGCACGCCAGGTTGATTGCATTCGTCGAAACAGGTTAGACCTCGTGAAGGTTGCAATCTCCCACCCCTTTTTTATATTGATTAAAGTCTAATGCTGAAGATTTATTGGGACTTGGCACAAAATGTCTAATTGCAAATAGAAGGAACCTCAATGGGATTAGGAAATACATTCTCGTTATATAGTTAAGATATTTCCTAGTCTTTTGGACTAATGCAAGGAGAATGTGAAACTATATTATGAAAGGATTGGATGAAGGGAAAAAACAGGTACTCTATATTTGTTTTTATATATCTCATGGCCACGCTACATTGAGGGAGTACAAAAGTATAAGACCATTCCTTCATTTTGCTCAAATGGGGTTAAAATAAACATTTTGGGAATAGAAACAAATGATTGGCTCATTGGACATATGACTATGGTAAATCTGCTGACTAACAAATCAATTTCACAATCCAAAAAACACCCAAAGTTGCATGTCATATTTTGCAACATTACCAATCAAACCTAGAACTAATCAAGGGACATTATTTACATGGGAGGATCCCTCTTGTGCTGGCCAGTGAAATTTACAATTGTCACTGATGAATAAATAATTGATTGTGCTAGTTTGCTATCAGTTTTCTAAATGCCCGGAGCTGTAATTATTACATACTGGTGAATAGGGTGTGTTGGTTTACATTGTGTATGTAAAACTTTAGTCAAGTATTTAAAGATTTCTAAAATAGTACATTTTGTGTATGAGATTTATGCTCAGAAGATCACCAATTTATTAGTTAATCACGCAAAGCTTACATTTGGCTAATGATGTTCGGTAATACTGTTCTGTTTATGCTAATCTTGCATTTTGTGGACTTTTGTTATGAATTTGAATTTCAGTAATGTCATCTGCCTTCAGTTTTCAATTTAAGAGAGTTCCTAAAATTATTTTCAGGTAGAAAACTTGGGCAGGGCGGGTTGGGTTGGTCTTTGAGAGGCAAGAGCAATTTTGCTGAATGGATTGGTCTAAATGAGATCTTTTGATCCAAATGTTCAGAACAATGTGTCCATTCTGGATTGTGAGAGGGACAGATGATATGAACACAATTGCCAAAGCCTTGGGCCTTGATAAAGGGGGTCAAATAGATGATATATGTGGAGAGTCTGTACAACAATATGTGGCTATGATTTGATGAGGCAAAGCAACGGTCAAGAGTTGAAGGGAAGAATAAAACATCTTGAATGGGTTCTAAAGAGCTGGGGATGTTAGGATAAGAAAGTTGTTTACAGTGTAAATGAGAATGTAAACTGAATTTTATTTTGGATGAGTAGTATTTTGTGGAGATGCGGAATAGGATTTTGGAGAATTTGAGCTGAAAAGCTTGGACAATGATTAGGATTCGAGACAAATGCTAGTAATATGGAGATTTCAAAAAATGCCCTTGATAATTTGTGTTGGAATTAAGATGATGACTGAAACATAAGAATTTAAGATCAGGGAAATCTGGCTTCACTCCTGCCTTTAATGCTGTTGAAGTCTGAATCCCAGGATCTCCATTGGCCATAGCCCTGAAGCAGTGAAAATTAGCTTAGATTTGATTTGGAAGTCTCCTATCAGTTAATAATACCAATGCAACAAACCTCTTTCAGAATTCAAATAAAGAGTGTCCATCAATGTGAAAGATTAATTACAGTTTTGACATTTTTATGGTAGCCTACAGTAATGAGTTTGATTGGTGTTTCTGTTTGGCCTTTGGTTTTTAATATTCAACTTAATTACCATCTCTGAATCCACATTCCCCACACCCATACTCTGACCCAAACAAGATCTTAGTGGTCAGAGGTAGGGTGGTCATTATTGACCAAGACATTAATTGAATCGGCTGCATAAATTTGCCACCTCTTAAATATTACTGATAATGTGTATTCTGTGACGTTTTACTCATTTCCCATCTCTCAAGTCTTTCCATCATCTTTAATGTACTAACAATTAGGAGTATGCTGAAATACTTTATGAATGCAGCTCTAACAACCCTCAATAATCCAAATAAAACAACCTACTGTTTTGCACGGCATCATCTAAATGTCCCCATCCAACATTGGTGCAGCATGATGACAATATGTGCCACATCGACACTGGCAGCCTTCTTGTCAACCTTCTAAAACTTGAGGCTGCTGCCACCAGGATGAATAAAAGCATCAAGAATATGGAAACTGCACTGCCTATGATCTGTCTGCAATTTCACCTACGAGTTGCACAGTATCCAACATTGGACTACTGCTCATTGGTGTGGATCCTGCAATGCTCTCACAACAACACCTTGGAGTACCTTCATCCTTAAAAAGATGCAGTCATTCAAGTTGGACCACAATCAACTGGAGGGCTATTGGGGATGTACAATAGCTAGATGTCCAACAGATAGCTAGCATTTGTAACCCATGAATACATTTTAAAACCTATATATTTATAATATAAATATTTTATATTACATAATTATAAAAATATATTGTTTAATACTGTAAGATTTTTTTTTAATGAAATCTAATGTCCCACTAAATATTGTGTATATATTTGTTTAATTGTTCATATTTGAAAATGCATTTCTTTTGCGATTTTGTTGTGGATTTCCTACTCTGAGATCAGAATTGTCACACACAATAGACAATAGGTGCAGGTGCAGGACATTCGGCCATTCGAGCCAGCACCGCCATTCAATGTGATCATAGCTGATCATCCAAATCAGTACCCCGTTCCTGCCTTCTCCCCATATCCCCTGCCTCTGCTAATTTTAAGAGCCCTATCTAGCTCTCTCTTGAAAGCATCCAGAGAACCTGCCTCCAACGCCCTCTGGCAGAGAATTCCACAGACTCACAACTCTCTGTGAGAAAAAGTGTTTCCTCGTCTCCGTTCTAAATGGCTTACCCCTTATTCTTAAACTGTGGCCCCTGGTTCTGGACTCCCCCAACATCGGGAACATGTTTCCTGCCTCTAGCATGTCCAAACCCGTAACAATCTTATATGTTTCAATGACACAGAGTGGGACTTCACACAGAGGGTGGTGGGTGTATGGAACGAGCTGACAGAAGGGGTAGTTGAGGCAGGTATAAACAGTATTTAAAAGTCATGTGGGCAGTTCCATAGATAGGAACGGTTTAGAAGGATGTGGGCCTAATGTAATTCTGTGTTGTACGACTCTGATTCTAGCTCCATACTTAACTGATACTGGTACACGTATTTTGGCCTCCCAGGAAAAAAAGACTTTCACAGGGAGGGTCTGTTACTCATTTGTTGAAGCAGTCAGTGTACCTAATGGACAAGTAACAAGTGCTGGCAATGTCAATGACATTTAGAAAAAAATATTTTCCTGAAGAATTATCTGCAGAGTTAAAGTAGAACGCCATGAAAGAAAGATTTAGGTTTTTAAAAAGGTTTAATTTAATCTATCTATTTCATCTACTCAATCTATCTGAATCATCTATTTGATGATTCAGTATATGGTGATTCACGTTTGAAATATATTTTTCCAATTGTTGTAATCTGAGTTTAAAACTATAATGAAATTACCTGCTAACTGGTTTATTAACTGGTTTGCACCCATATGCAGGGTGATTATTTTATTCTGCTGCATGCTTCCATTTAATGACAATGGTTACACCCTAGAAATATGAGTAACCTTGGAAAGACCTTGAAGGAAATGGAAGATATGAAACCGAGTAAATGCAATGTTCAGTCATGGCATTGGCATTATAAAGGAGGGACTCGTAGACCAAGTTTCTGATTTTAAACTAATATCACAGTAGGATTTTGAAGATCGCTTTGTTACCCCTAGGCCAAATGAAGAGAGTTATGTATATTGCTCCAGTTTCTTCATTGTAAGTAGCAGTCTCTTGCATGAGTAGCCAAGACTTCGAGAGCAGCATAGCTCAGGACTCTTGAAGTTTACTGAAACTTCATAATGCAACAGTTAACAGCAACTAAAATACTACAGTTGGTATAAAGAGGACAGGAATTATATAATTTCTCGTATGGCAGCAACATTGTAAAACGTTTGTGCTTAAACAATCTTGCAGTGCTTTTAATTTTGACTACAATGGCACAGCTCACTCTGTTTTCACCCTTTTACGTGGATTGATTGGATTTCTTCATAGTTTTATTTAAAGCTGCCAAGATTTACCCTGAGTCGCTTAGTAGTTTTATAATGCAAAATACTCCCCTGCCATGTCAGTTGCTTGATTTAACTTAGCCCCTAGATTTTTGATGGATCAATTTATATCCAGTGTTTTCCTTACAAGTTCATGCACCCTAACATGATTTTTCTCTACAATACCATGTGTATATATATACTTGTGTAATGGCTTGATTGTACTCGTGTACAGGCAATACGTAGAGGGTCCTACAAGGGAGAGGGCAAAGCTTGATCTACTCTTAGGAAATTGGATAGGTCAAGTGACATATGTCAATGGGCAAGCCTTTTGGGACCAGCGGCCACAGTTCTATTAGCGTTAAAATAGTTATGGATAAAGGCAGGGTAGGTGCACAAGTTAAAATTATGAATAGGGGTAAGGCCAACTTTGATGGTAATAGACAGGGAACCTGCTAAAGTTAATTGAGTACGTTTTTTGTGGGCAAAGGAATGTCCAGAGTGCCTTAAAGTGAGATGACGAGGTCAGGACATGCAAATGAAGAATTTTATATATATTTCCTCAATTTCTCCATTGTAGGTAGTATTCTCTTATACATAATGTGACTGGGCCTGCAGCCATGCATGTTCCTGTTATAGTGAAGGGCAAGGTAATTGGGAGTAAGGAAGCTTGAATGATGAGAGAAATTGAGGCTCAGGAAAAAGGAGGCATGGGACAGGCAGCTGGGATGCAGGAGGATTTGTGGGCACTGAGGAGCATACTTGAGAAGGGAATTAGAGGGCTAGAAGGGGGCAGGAAATATGTCTGGCAGATAATATTAGGGAAAATCCAAAGAGATTTGATGTACATTAAGGAAAGACAAGTAACTAGAGGGAGAATGGGGCCCCATAGAAAGTAAAATGGTCAAATCTTGAGTGGAGCCACAGGAGATGGCCAAGGTCTTCAATGAGTATTTATTCCCTCTTTTTACCGTGGAGAAAGACAGGAAGACTGGGGTACCTGGGACAGCTAATGTAGACGTCGAAGAACGTCCGCATTACAGTCAAAGAGATACTAAATGTCCTAAGGTGTATGAAGGGAGATAAATCTCCCAGGCCTAATCGGATATATCAGAGGACACTACGAGGACCTAGAGAAATTGCAGATGCCCCAGCTGAGGTAAATGAATCATTAGTCATGGGTGAGGTGCCGAAAGACTGGAGGGTGGCTAATATTTAAGATGAGCTTGTGATGTGCCTCAGGGATGGCTGGGCCCATTGGTGTTGTGGTTTATATTGATGATTTGGATGGGAATGTAGAAAGCATGATTAGTAAGTTTGCAGATGACTCTGGTGGGTAGTGTCATAGATAGGGACGATGTTTATTAAAAATTGCAGGAGGATCTTGATCAGCTGGGCAAGTAGGTCGAGGAATGGCTTATGGAGTTTAATGCAGATAAGCGTGAGGTGTTGTGTTATGGGAAGTCCAACCAGACCAGGGCCCTGGGGAGTGTTGTAAAGCAGAGGGATCTAGGAGTACAGGTACGTTGTTCCTTGAAGGTTTCAGTTAGATAGTAGTCAAGAAGACTTCTGATAAATTGTCCTTCAGCCAGCAAATTGATTATAGAAGGGATGTTTTGTTATGGTTGTGCTAGACATTGATGAAGCCACATTTGGAGTATCGTGTTCAGTTTTGGTCACCCTGATATAGGAAGGATGTTGTTAAGCTGGAGAGAGTGCAGAGTAGATTTACAAAAATGTTGCCAGGACTTAAGTGCCTGAGCTACAGAGAGAGTTTAAGCAAGCTAGAACTTTATTTCTTGGAGCGCAGGAGGCTGAGGGTGATCTTATAGAGGGGTATACGATCATGAGGGGAATAGATAGGATGAATGCATGGAGTCTTTTGTCCAGGGTAGGGGAATTGAGAACATGGGGTAATGGGTTTAAGGTGTGAGGGGAGAGATTTAATAGGAACACGTGGGACAGCTTTTTCACACGTAGACATTGCTCCCACTCTGCTGATAGTCAAATCGTAAACACTTTGTGGGGAAAAATGCATAATATAAATTGGTCACGTGATTATTGAACAAGTTAATGCGCAATGATTCAGTAACAATCGTGAGAAATTGATTGTTAACAAAAGGTATGTATAAGGTTATATGATACACTTGCCTATCAACAATGGGAACGGTCTCTTCATCAGTTTACAAATAAAAAATATAATGATGTTAGTTAGAAACATTGTATGAAATCTTAGGGTTAATCATCTTTTAATGGTTATGGCAGGCGTTTGATTCCTGTATTTGATAGCAGAAAATGTCATTTCATGTTAAAATTCTGGTTGATGGCCAATTGTAAAAGACAGTTGTTAGTAAGTTAACAACAATTTGAAGGCCTGGTTTAAAAGGGCATAAACCATTTGTTGAGCTATGGTAATTGAGATGAACACCAATGTGTTTCTTCACCAGATAAAATGGCAGTTCCACCAACTTATGCAGATCTTGGGAAAGCAGCCAGAGATGTGTTCACCAAAGGCTATGGTAAGAAATTCAAATATTTACTTTTTGGCAGACACTAGCAATGTTTGCATGTGGATTATTATAATGTGGGATTTGCTGTGTGTTGCTGAGTTTTTAGCAGCATACTGAGGTGTGTATTAGTTTGGTAGATTCTTTTGTTTGAAGGAGTGGGGGTGGATCAGGAGGTAACATAAGCACAGAAATTGTTTTTGTGGACACTAGTTTAAAATAAATACCTGCACATTTTGTGGCAATGTTACAAACCTGTCGGTGATGAGCTATTAGTTAAAGTGTATGATTGTTAATTTAATATACTTTGATTATTTTTATTATTAAATGTACGGCATTTAAGTGGGTGACCAAGTTAAACAAGGTTGTACATCAGGAACATAACTGAGCGTCTTTGTTCTCTTGGTAGGATTCGGTTTAATAAAGCTGGACTTAAAAACAAAGTCAGAAAATGGATTGGTAAGTGCTATTAGGAGAAAGGTTAACGTAGAGCTTGCTTGGTTCTTGAGGTAATGCATAATAATGTTTCGGGTGTCTTTGTAATACATAGTACAAAGCTGTGTTTTATTTAACAACACAGTTTTAGCTTGCAAGATGAAGGCAGTTATCCACTTATTGGCCAAAGAGGAGAGTGGAAAAAATATTTTCCACTGTGCCTGAGTCATCATTGATTAATAACATTTTGAATTTTTGGGAAATAGTATTGGCATGATTAGTGGAGAGAGAAACAGATGTTGCCTAACCTTCCATATAAGCATATTTTCTGTAATGCTAGGAAATTAAAATTGTCCTCTTATGCCTGCCTTCATGCTAAATGCAATTAAAAATAACTGGTTTTAGTAATGATGACCATGAAACTACAGGTGTGTCAAATCCATTTCATTCAATAATCGATCAGCTAGACTAACCTTAATGTGCTGACTCGCATCAGTGGTGGTGAACCATTCAGGTCCATTATAGCTGCTTCTGTAGCAGGACAGGTATAAAACCCAACACCTCAGACAGTGGATTCGGGCATGGCGAAGTTGCTCCCAGCCCATTTGACCTTGTAATGTCTTTTGCACAAGTCTCTGGACTGGTGTCTAAATTGGGAGCACTGTCACGTGATCTAGCAACTAGTCGGACTTGCAATCATCCTTTATTAGCACCATTGCCAGAACTCTTCGACCCATCTTTTTTATGCCGACCAGGGGGCTAGTCCTATTTGACCCATACCCTCTTAACACTTCCTATCCATATATCTGCCAAGCATCATTTATGTCATAATTACACCAGCTTCAATGGTGGTTTCTGGCAATTCATTCCAGATACGGACTACTCTTTGAGTGAAAAAGTTGCCCTCTGTTGAAGGGCCGCTGTTAAAAGTTGCCTTGGAAAAAGGCCCCTCTTAGAACTCTCACCTCAAATCTGTGTGCTCTAGAATCCGCTACCATATGTTGAGAAGTATTCAACAAACTTTCAAGCCTGCTTTGCGATATACATGATGACTAACATAAATCATCAAAATATTCTCAGTCTTGGGCGAAATTTTAAAAGCCACAAAAGCATAAAAATTTGCCGTGAAAGTTGTGTGGATAAAACCTGGAGTTTCAGAAAGGGTACTGCAAATGACATTGGTACTCTTAAGATTGGGGGAAGGTAAAATGAGTTTTGCTGCATCTCGTAGTTGTCTAAAGTGCTTTTATGAAATAAGAATCATATCAATCTTGACTGTAATTAAGGCACTACTTTGTCCAATCTCTTATGTCAAAAATGCGAAATATTTTGAAATATTGGGTATTTAATACATGACGTTTCTTGCAGACTAAATATCTTGCTTCGTATTATAGGAATTCACAAGTGCTGGGTCTGCTAATATGGATACTGCCAAAGTTGCTGGCAGCCTGGAAACAAAATACAAGTGGGTGGATTATGGACTGACATTCACAGAAAAATGGAACACCGATAATGTTTTGGGAACGGAAATTACCATTGAAGATCAGGTAAATAGGTTTTAAAAAAACCCACAAATATAATGTTTATTCTGTCTTTTTTTAAACCAAAATACAAACTGCACATTTGTTTCTGTTTAGCTTCTGCATGGGCTGAAGATTGGATTTGACTCTTCGTTTGCACCAAATACAGGGTGAGTTTAAAAAATATATATATATGCAACGACAAAATATTGTGAACAATGTTATTTTAATCTTCATGTAACTTTCATGAAAAGGGAGACACTTGATTTTTTACATTTGCTTTTTCAAACCATTTATAGTACATTGAGCAATTAGTTAGTTATCTTCTTGAGTGGTGCCAATGATATTGTACAACTTGTAGATCAAAGTTACATGAACACCAGAGACCATTAAAAACCCCCCCCCAAAAAAACTGCTCATAGAAATATCACCTTTCTAAAATGAGACTTTTGGCTTGTCCATGAGTCCCACATCTAGTCATTTTAAATATGTATGAAGGAGCTACAGATGCTGGTTTAAACCAAAGATAGACAAAGCTTCAGAGTCTCGACCCGAAACGTCACCCATTCCTTCTCTCCAGAGATGCTGCCTGTCCCGCTGAGTTACTCCAGCTCTTTGTGTCGTCGTGTCATTTTAAGATTTGGTAGTGGATTGAGCATGGCTCAATGGTACTTTATTGTCACGCATGCACTGCACTGTTGCATAGCTCACAAGTGCATGTATCGCCATATTTTGGCGTCGTTTACTAAAAGTAAAAGTCCAAACTCCAGCCAATGTACTCGATGGATGGGACGCCTCCGATCCAGGTAAGCTCCAGGCTGCTGCAGACCGTCCTCTGTCTCCCTCGACCAGCTTGGCCAGCAAACTGAAGTTCATCTCCTCGACCGACTGTCTTTGTGTCCCTAGGACGCCCCCCCCTGCAGCCAACATTGAAGATTCTGTACTGATTTTATGGTTTTAAAATTATTGGCCCATTCATTGGTAACGAAGTCTGATGGGAGAAAACTCAACTTATTGTTTTAATTATATAGTTAAAATAATTGATGAACCTAAGGTTTAGAATGTAATGATGGAATTAGTTCCAGTTTATTTTATGTTTTGTTATTTTCCTAAAAATAGGAAGAAAAGTGGAAAAATTAAGTCTGGTTACAAGAGGGAGCACGTCAATTTGGGAGTCGACGTCGATTTTGACGTTGCTGGCCCAGCTATACGTGGAGCCGTCGTGGTTGGGTTTGAAGGATGGCTTGCAGGTTATCAAATGACCTTTGAAACTACAAAATCCAGAGTCTCCCAGAGTAACTTTGCTGTGGGATACAAGGCAGAAGACTTCCAGCTCCATACAAATGTGTAGGTACTCGTCTACTGTGTTTCTGTAGAGATATCTGTCAACATTTTCTTTTGTAAATTATTTTTGAAGAAAATAATATTTTGACATAAGCATAACACAATTCTACTTTTGCCTGCATCGGTTGATGGATTAAATGTTCTTGTGTAATGTTGGATAATTACATAGAAACAGAAACATAGAAATTAGGTGCAGGAGTAGGCCATTCGGCCCTTTGAGCTGGCACCGCCATTCAATATGATCATGGCTGATCATCCAACTCAGTATCCCGTACCTGCCTTCTCTCCATACCCTCTGATCCCCTTAGCCACAAGGGCCACATCTAACTCCCTCTTAAATATAACCAATGAACTGGCCTCGACTACCCTCTGCGGCTGAGAGTTCCAGAGATTCACCACTCTCTGTGTGAAAAAAGTTCTTCTCATCTCGGTTTTAAAGGATTTCCCCCTTATCCTTAAGCTTTGACCCCGTGTGTCCTGGACTTCCCCAACATCAGGAGCAATCTTCCTGCATCTAGCCTGTCCAACCCCTTAAGAATTTTGTAAGTTTCTATAAGATCCCCTCTCAATCTCCTAAATTCTAGAGAGTATAAACCAAGTCTATCCAGTCTTTCTTCATAAGGCAGCCCTGACATCCCAGGAATCAGTCTGGTGAACCTTCTCTGCACTCCCTCTATGGCAATAATGTCCTTCCTCAGATTTGGAGACCAAAACTGTACGCAATACTCCAGGTGTGGTCTCACCAAGACCCTGTACAACTGCAGTAGAACCTCCCTGCTCCTATACTCAAATCCTTTTGCTATGAAAGCTAACATACCATTCGCTTTTGGAAGTTAATTGGAATTAATGGTTGTTGGCTTCATCATAATCATCATATCCGTCTGAAGAAGGGACACGACCCAAAACGTCACCCATTCCTTCTCACTGGAGATGCTGCCTGTCCTGCTGAGTTACCCCAGCATTTTGAGTCGATCTTCATCAAAATCGGACTGAACGTGTACATCGTAGAAACAGGCCCTTCAGACTGTGATGTCCGTGCCACCTGTTGTACTGCACCAATGCTGTACCACATTAGATCTGTAGCTTTCAGTGTTTTGGTGATTCAGGTTCTTGTCTAAACATAGTGAAAGAATCTCTTTCCTCCACCTATTCAGGCAGTGCATTCCAGATTCTAATCTTCCTCTCCGTTTCCCTCTAAATCTTCTACTTCTTACCTGTGCCCTCTAATTTTAGGCTCTCCCCCTCCTCCCCTCTCCCCTCCACATACTCGGAAAAATACTCAAAATATCTACACCCTTCATAAATTTGTAAACTTTAATAAAGTCACCTCTAAGCCTCCATTCCACTGACAATGAATCCAGACTATCCACACTTTGTAAGTAACCTCCCCCCCCCCCCTCCTCTTTACCAGCAACATCCCAGTGAATGCCTTCTGCACTCTTTCTAATGCTGTCACAACCTTTTTCTAATGTAGCGATCAGTACAGTGTGTAATTGTACTTTGGCGACCCGGTCTTTATATAAAGGCATTTGGTTTGAGGTGGTGCTGTATTAAATCATTTGAATTGACTTTGTGTCTGTCTGAGTAACCCCTGTTCCTTTAAAAATATAATGTATTGACAACTTAAAAAAAAAATAAAAAAATTATTGTAATTAAATGTTAAGTATTTAATATACAAGATAATCAAATATGATTTATAATGGATGAGAAGGGTACTGAAATAAGCCTTGATGCACAATTTAATTATACAGTTATGACTCGGAACTGTTTCCAGGGCTAGAATGTGTGTATTGAACCAACTAATCAAAGTAGATTAAGTACTTTGAGTTTTTGTCAACCATTCACAACAATTTGCTACCAAAACATGTATCTGGGTGGACCCTGCCTCTGTTTCTTGGCTTCGGAACCTACTGATTGTTTTCTCTGGAGTAAAGACTGTACTTCACGAGGAGCAGATGAATGGAATGCTAGATATTGGGCATTTTTTTGGCATGAAAGGTTGAATCGCATGTGCTTGTGTAAGACTTTGATCTCGGAATATCTGAAGCTGCCTTATTGCCAAAAGAGTACTTTTGAAGGATATTCACTGCTGCATGGTAGGAAATTTGGCAGGCAGTTTATGACCAGCAGAGGTCAGAATTATATATTCCTCATCCACAAGGAGGAATGTATAATTCCTCTTTGTCTGGTTTAGACAAAACGCCTTCAAAATAGGGTTATTTACGCATGCTTACGGAAATCAAATTATTACATCTCATTTCAAAGCTGGTACTTCCATCAATGTACACCTCGTTCAGTAAAGTGTGATAGCATTGGACTAGTGTGAATGAGTGATCGGTGGTTAGCGTGGGTTCAGCGTACTGTAGGGCCTGTTCCCATGCTGTACTTATAAATAGAACTGGTTAGAATGGGTGATTGATGGTCAGCATGGGTTTGGTGTGACATAGGGCCAGTTTCCATGCTGTATTTCTAAAACTAAAGTAGCATTGGGTCAGACTAATGTGTACAAAAAATATTTTGATCTTTATACAGACTTTTAATTTGCTCCTTATTTATAGCTCTGGTGTGTTTTGAATCCATAACTTTCCAAATTGAAATGAAATTGCAATCAACCCTAGTTTCAGCTGAATTGCAAAGTGACATTCGTGGAGTTAGTTAATAATTTTGTTTTTAATATACAGTGGGCTGCCTAAGTGTGCAATTGGAGAAAAATAGGTCGGCATGGGTGATAATGCTTCTGCAATTTTATACAAAATATAAATATAAATTTAGTGCTTCTTCAAATGACATGCATGTTCCTTGCTACAGAAACGATGGTACGGAATTTGGTGGCTCCATTTATCAAAAAATCAGTGACAATCTGGAAACTGGTATCAACCTCGCTTGGACAGCTGGGAATAGCAATACTCGATTCGGAATTGCAGCAAAATACAAGATTGATGATGAAGCTACATGCTCGGTGAGTGTATATTTCATTATTTTGTCTTGTTAGATTGTATATAATTTTGGGCCGAGAGAAGGTATCTGCATTCCAAAGTGTATGTTGCGCTGATTAAAACATAAAACATTAAAGGTTGTGATTTTTGGGAGAAATGCTTTATAAAGAAACTGTTCTTTCTTTGTTAATCAGATTAAAGTGAACAATTCGAGTCTCATTGGACTAGGATACTCTCAAACTCTAAAGCCAGGTGAGACGCATTTGATCGTACACTAATTCCTTATTGTGTTAAAATATCTAAATAATATATTTCAATGCAAAATCGATAAGCTAGGACTATATTTTGTTATCGTCGTCATGTAATTTCCATTGTAGATTTCTATTCCAGCATCACTCCATTCATATGTTCATAAGTTTATATTGATAGTTACTGAATGAAGTACTGAATGCTAGCGATGCATCCAATTTTGTGTTCTCTCCCTTCGGGCTGATGAAATGAAACGGCAGAATGGACCCGAGGTGTCATTTGTTTGGGGCGTTACCACATGCAACATTTACACCTGGGATCTGAAATTTGTTTGTATAACTTGTTTAGTCATAGTTATACAGCACAGAAATAGACCCTTAGGCTCAACTTCAATTTTTGTTTTAAATTAGTCTCATCTCCATTTGGTCCATAGTCCTTTAAACCTTTTCTACCCCGCATACTTGTTCCAATGTCTTTTAAATGCTGTAATTGTATCTTTAGCCTTTGACCAGCCATCTGCTAATCAAACCACCCTCACCTGTATCACGCCAAGCTTTGTCCTGCCCCCACCTCTTGTCCAGCTTTCTCCCCCTTACCTCTCCACTACAATCAGTCTGAAGAAGAATCTGACAGAAATGCTACGTAACCTGCTGCTTAGGAAGATGAGGGATCAAAGGGCAGACACTGGCATGGATATTAGGTTGGCTGTTTGGCAGAAGACAGAGTGGCAATAAAGGGGTTATTTCTGAGTGGCTGCCAGTGGAGTTGCACAAGTTGGGGCCACTACTCTCCACGTTGTATATTAATAGTTTGGACGAGGGGATTGAAGGCTTTGTGGCAAAGTTTGCAGATGATACAAAAAATTGGGGGGGGAGCAGGTGATGTAGAGAAAGCAGGGACTCTGCAGAAGGACTTGGATAGGTTGGGAGAGTGAGCAGAGAAGTGGCAGGTGGAATATTGCATAGCAAAGTGTGGAACCACTCCTGCACCTATTTTCTATGTTTCTTTATATTTCAAGAGAGCTTGTATACAGAAACAGGGATGTAATGTTGAGGCTCTATAAAGCGCGGGTATGGCCGCATTTGGGAAATTTCAGGCACCATATCGGAAGAAGGATGTGAGGGCTCTGGAGAGTGTCTAGAGGTTTACAAGAATGATCCCAGGAATGAGTGGGTTTACATATGATGAAAGTTTGTGGGCACTGGGCCTGCACTCACTGTGTTTAAAATGAGGAGGGACCTCATTGAAACATCCAGAATAGTGAAAGGCTTGGATAGAGTGGATGTAGAGAGGATGTTTCCACGAGTGGGAGAGTCTAGGATTGGAGGTCATAGCCTCAGAATTAAAGGAAGTTCTTTTAAGAAGGAGCTGAGAACAAATTTCTTTAGACGGAGTGTGGTGAATCTGAAATTCTTCACCACAGAAGGCTTTGGAAGCAGTCAGTGGATATTTTTAAGGCAGAGGTAGATAGATTCTTGATTAGTACGGGTGTCGGAGGTTGTGGGGCGAATGGGGTTAGGAGGGAGAGATGGATCAGCCATGATTGAATGGTGGAGTAGACTTGATGGGCCGAAAGGCCTAATTCTACTCCTATTCCTTTATGACCTTAACTACTGAGTTACTCCAGCCGTTTGTGTCTCCTTGTAACTCTACTGACCTCTACCATTTCCTTCAGCTTGTTTGACATGCTTGCCACAATCTTTGAGTCACCAACTGGGTTTCTTTTTATTATTCATGCATTCTCCTCAAAATTATAAAATTCTGTGTCGATCAAATACAATATGAACGACACAGTGGGCGCAGCGGTAGAGTTGCTGCGTTGCAGCGCCAGAGACCCGGGTTCTATCCTAACCACGGGTGCTGTCTGCACAAAATTTATAAGTTCTCCATGTGACCGCGTGTGTTTGCTCCGGTTTCCTTGCACATTCCAAAGACGTACACGGTTGTAGGTTAATTGGCTTCTGTAAAGTGTTTGCGATAATCACTGGTCGGCATGGACTCAGGGCTGAAGGGCTTGTTTCCATGTTGTATCTCACGTCTAAACACAGCAAATAATTTGACTCTATGCATAACATCCCCTTTATCCAGTCTCCTAGGCAGTTGGTTGCACACTCTATACTCGTACATGAATTGAGAACATGAGATATTACTTAATGCTATAAGAATGCAACCATACTGAGGTTTATCCAACTGTTAACAAATTCACTGACACCAGAACGCCAAGTTCTGACTAGTACTCTTAGATTTATGAATGTACTTGTATAGATGAACATGTAATAACCACATTTTTTAATGTGAGGCATACGATTCAGTATTATGTGACTGATCATCTTTTTCCTTAGGTATTAAAGTAAGCCTGTCAGCGCTGCTGGATGGCAAGAATATTAATGGTGGTGGTCATAAACTTGGCCTTGGATTTGAGTTTGAAGCATAAACCTGGAAATGGAACAAACCTACAATCAGTAAATTCCCAAATATTTTCCACTGTAGCTATCTGAAGATCCTGGTGTTTTTTTTTTCTGTTGAGCCATGTGTCCAAGCAGTGTTGTAAAATCAAACCGTCTTGTTTGGGGACTGTCCTCAGAAGAACAGAATGCATTTTCAAAACATGTCATTATGACTATTTATTGTAACCCGTAGACATTTGCAATTCACCTACACATGTCTATTTTTCCTTCACGGTGAAGACTGGTTGTATGTGGCGTAAAAACAAAACACTTATTATTGTTGGTTGAAATTGTGGTCCCTTATCCCTGCACCTTCTGAAAAGGTTGATGCAACACAGCCATATGGAGGGATTTGTATGTTTACAGCTGGTATTTGTGATGGTTGGGCTTAATAGAAAGTAAAAAAAAAATACACACAAAAGAAATTTAATGTGCCATCTTTTTAAAGATTTACCTGTTGTGCTGTTCTTTGTTTAAAATAAGTATTGTCTTCCAAATTCTGGAATATCATTAAGGAAAATACTTTGTTTATCAGCCCTGAATTTGAACACATACCTTGTATGCATGCAATTATTGAAGGCTACCAAAAACTATAAAAGTTATCATTTAATCCATAAGAAATTGAAGGCCACATATGCAGATGTCCGTCATACTAATGTACCTTGCACATGCCTTTGGAATACTACATTATTTAAATAACGTGGGCCTAACATTATTGAGGTCTGCTTCTTTGGAGTCCATTGTAAATATCCATGGTTAGAGTTTTACTATTGTCAGGTGAGTGTATCTTCGTACTCCTTTGGAGGAATATGGAACAGGAAAAGAACATTGGAAAGGAACTCAGTGGTATTTTTTGATGATCGATAGATACCTTTATTTCTGTGCCAGTCAGTTTCTTTTCTAGGGGCAGTCCTGATTGTTCTGTTAGCCCTCGGTGGTGGGAAGCACTTCCATCTGATTACAAGGTCTATGCAACAGAATTTTAAACTAGTTAAGACTAACACAACTTCTACAATGACAAATCCAGGGCTTGTTGCCATGTTTGGGTCGGTCTCCAGTGTTATTTTTAAATATATGTTTGCCTCAAGATAGTTTCTATATAAAGAATCAGCTGTAACAAACTGAATTACCAAAGTGTTGTACTGGGCAAATGTTGGCGCCTGCATCTTTTTAGGATAAATATTATCTTTTAAAACAAAGTCACGAAGAACATTTTCCTCATCTGAAGTCAGCTGTTTTTATTTGAGTTGAAATATTTGCATTGTGTAACATGTGAAGAGAATTCATCAAATATGAAAATACAGTTTAAAATAAAACTCATTCACAAATAAAAGCAAAATGCTGGAAATTTTCAACTGGCAACATTTGTGGAGAGAGAATTAGTTAACTTCTCAGGTTAATGAATTTCATCAAGATCAATTCACATGCAAATAACTGTATTGCATGTTATTGAAGCAGGTTATGGAAATGGTATTTTTGAAAATTAATTTTGCCCATCGTAATGCAGCATATGTTGTCATTTTAATATATATTGACACCACTGATTAATATCCTGCTCTTCCCAAGATGAACAGTTTTTAATTTGCCTCTAGGTTTCATCTATGGCCTAAGGCCTAACCATCTGCTTAAGTATGCACTAACTTTTAATTTTATTACATCCAAGTAGAGGAATGTATTACACGTGCCAAAGTGGTTTGTGATTTGCCCAAACTATTTTAAAACACAAAATCTTTTTAAACCATCAATTATGATTCCAAGAGTTTTCTTTCCAATGGACAACCAGCATTCTGGAATTGCCTGTTATAAATCAGCTTTTTTTTAAAGCATTGTTTGCAAAAATGAAACTTAAAATTATTATAAAATGCTTTATTTGGAAACCATCTGAACTAATGCATTGTTTCAATTGTAATATATAATTTGGAGACCTTGAAAGTTTTTTGGTTTTTTTCTTCCATTGGTTAAAAATTACCTTTGTCAAGAGTCAAGAGAGTTTCTTGTCATGTGTCCCAGATTGGACAATGAAATTCTTGCAACTTTTCAAGCAGTAATTTTTCAAGCTCTGGTGTGCAACCAAGTGGTAAATGAAATGTCATCTTAGTTGTATCTATTTTTTGGGCACTTGGAGGTGCTTCAGTACAAATTACGTGCCATGAAACATTATTTTCTGGTGAGTGGAGACAGTTCCAGTCGGGTGTTTGTTAATTTAAACAGTTGTTAATCATTAAACTCTATTATAGTTCCTGTTTTATGTGGATTAATTGATTATTGCAGTTTCGGGATCTACAGTGCAAGATCACTCATCTCCTGCCCACTTAAAAAACGAAATAATTTTAAATAATGTTTATATGCAACGTTATGCAGTTGTAGAAAATCCAATATACGATAGGAAATGCTTAAATACTCTTCAGGTACCATCATTAACAAGAGAGACTTGGTGGCTAACATTTGAGTCACAACCCTGCATAAGAACCCATTAAAATGCTGACTGATTGTTACGTGTTTTCCCTTTGTTTTTGTTACAAACTTTAATGTGACCCGAAAGTTGTTGAAAATAATGTGGGCATAAATGTAGTATTTCAAAACGGGAATTGATGTCACTTTTTAAAGAGATTTTGAAGTACGTTTATTCCTTTTAGCATTTCCACTCAGTAACTTATCTGGAAGAGAATTATGGAACTTTTCATTTCTCAAATTCTAACATAAATCCTTAAACCTAAATTACATTAAAATAATCCTATACTTTTCTTTGCCATAATTGAGCAGTGTGATTCACAGCATATGGCCCTTCTCTGTTTAAAAAAAAAACATACATTCACTTCATTGACCATATTCATATTCATCAGTTTTCTTTTTTGCAATTGCTACCACCCATGAAATCCAAAGCTCTCTTGCCAAGCCTATTAGGTTAGAAATTAGTCCTTTGTTGCATATACAAAATCTACTGTGTGTTTTTGGTCTGGGGAATCAGTTTTACTCCTGAAGTGTGACACTCTTGAGGTAATCGGAAGCATATTTTGGATGAAGAGGACGAGCGGCTGATCAATTGCACATTTAATACGTGAAGATGAGTTTTTGTTTCCTTTGTATTTTTCTCCGAAAATGCTTGTGGCTTGTTTCACTCATTTTAAACCCCAAAAAATTCAAGAGGGGAAAAAAAATTGCCATTGACGATGTAATTTTAGAGAGCATACTAACAATTTGATTTTTCTCTTGCTTTGTCAGGCTTAAGTCGTAACTTGTGCTTTGGCACAGTATGTGTTTCTGTACTTTCCCTGAAATCTGTAATTGTTATTGAAGGTTTATTTAATAACTGGGACTCAGTACCATGTGTCGAAACCTGATTTGATCAACATGTAAGTGCAAGCTTTGATTTAAATTTCCCGATGCTGACCTGTTTTGGTCTACTTCATGTCAATTTTCCAGCAGAGATTGAGCAGTGAAAGTAGATATTACAGTAGAGTACACAGATGTTTACTTTCTATGAGTTCAACGATTTTAATTTTCTGTGAGATCTGTGGTTCTAGTTTACAGTACTGCCAGAATATGGGGCACATATACAATGGCCTCTTGGTCACTATTAGTCGTCGCCATTAATTTCTGCTATTTTAGTCATATAACATTTTAACTCAACACTAAACTTCTGTAAAATGTAGCTGAATTATCGACTTTTATGCACTGCGTACTTCATAGAAGGTTTTCCATTCTATGGCAAAAAAGAACTAAAGGTTGCTATGGGAGTATTATCTTTGTTACAATTTCTGATGCACAACTGCTAACATATTGAAAACACAATAAATCTTCTTTTGTGTGCAAATTGTTTTCTTCCCCAAAATATTATTTTTCTCCCTTGTGAAGCCACTTGTTTGTTCAGTTAGGCAATATACTGCAGTAAACCACTTGACTATGAGCTGAAGAATTTGCTCAGACAATTTGAATTGGAAGGCTTGTGTTATAAGGGGAGAGTGAGTATCTAATTATCTTCATGGAAAACATTGGTTTGCCTAGATAGAAAGCTGAAAGTTGACATTATCAAAGTATATAAATTTGAGGCATAGATAGGATCCATGGCAAGGGTGTCTAAAACTAGAGGACCTAACAAGAGGGAGAAGGTTTAAGGAGGACCAAGGGGGTAATTATTTACTCAAAGGCTAGTGGTATCTGGAATTGGGGGGGGGGGGCTGAAGAAGGGTCTCGACACGAAAGGTCACCCATTCTTTCGCTCCAGAGATGCTGCCTGACCTGCTGAGTTACTGCAGCTTTTTGGGCCTATCTTTGGCATACACAATCTTGGATAGAGTGGATGTGGAAATGATATTTCCACTAGTGGTAGAGTCTAGGACTAGAGGTCATAGCCTCAGAATTAAAGGATGTTCCTTTAGGAAGGAGATTAGGAATTTCTTTAGTCTGAGTGGGGTAAATTTGGAATTATTTGCTACAGGTGGCTGGGGAGGCCACGTCAGTGGATACCTTTAAGGCAGAGATAGATTAATGATTATTGTGGGTGTCTGCGGTTATGGGGTGAAGGCAGTAGAATCAAGTCAAGAGAGTTTATTGTCATGTGTCCCAGATAGGACAATGAATTCTTGCTAATGAGGTTGGGAGGGAGAGATAGATCAGCCACAAATGAATGGCGGAGTGGACTTGATGGGCCGAATGGTCTAATTCTGCTCCTATTAGTTATAAGCATATGACGACATTTAAGTAGTGGTTGGACAGGTATTTGATTAAGGCATGGATGGAGTTTAAAAAAAAAATACTGCTGTAGGAACAGCAGGCCAGGCATGCGTGGAGGGAATTGGACAGACAACCTTTCAGAGGAGGACCCTTCAGTCTGAAGGAACATGGAATTCAGTAGATTACCAAATGCTACAAAATCTTATACTTTATTCAATGTAAAGATGTGTCGAAGAAATTATTTCTTATGACATTTAGAAACCTGTCTGATGTTTTAGAACCTGTTGCCGGATGGCAGCTCGGATATTGTACTGGTCTGATTACTCATTTCTTCTACTTCATTATATATTTGTGCAGCAAGATTTGTGTCCGGTTCAAATACCACAGTGGCGTAGTTGCTGCCTGGGTTCGATCCCGACCGCGAGTGCTGTTTGCACGCTCAGCCTGTGACCTGCGGGGTTTTCTCCGGGACCTCCACTTTCCTCTCTTAATTGGCCTCGGTAAAATTATCCCGACTGTGTGTAGGTGTTAGTGTAGGATCGCTGTTCGGATGTGGACTCGGTGGGCTGAAGGGCCTGTTTCCGCGTTGTATCTCTAAACAAAACTTTCAATAAACCTCGTCAAATGCCACAGCATGGTTTGCCAAACCTTAGCGAGATTGAATGCACCCCTCTGCACTGCATTGCCTAGTGTCTCCCCGCCATAGTCCTTGGTTTTCAATTCTAGCTCAGTTGGTAGAGCGCTGGCCTCAGTTAAAGAGTTTGGTTCTAGTCTTGAATCAGAGACTTTAGAACAAAAAATCACAAAGGCATTGGAGTTTACTGAAGGGAGGAGTACACTGCTGAATGCAATATTTTTTTTAATTAAAAAATTAAATTGAGTGCCCATCTGCTTTGACAATGGGATAAGAAAAATTCCATGGCATTATGAGCAAAAAGAAAATCGTGATCTTGGTCACATTTTTTTGGTTCACCAATCGACATCACTGAAATATTTTTAGACAGCTATAGATGCTGCTTTATACCAAAGAGAGAGACAAAGTGCTGGATTGACTCAGCAGGTCAGGCAGTATCTCTGGAGAGAAAGGATTGGTGAAGTTTTGGCTCGGCACATCTTCAGATTAGGGCGGAAGGCAGTAGGAATCACGGATGAGCGGGAGTGGTGGGAAAGGTCTTGCAGAACTCCTGCCGGAGAGAGGAGAACTTCTTCAAAGTAGGCGTACTGTGAGATTTTCAAGTGGAGTAAGCCAAAATGCAGCTGCTGGTTTATACCAAAGATAGACAATGATTAAGGGGAACAATTTGATATGCTTGTGTTTGCAGCGGGCATTTGTAAAGTGCCATATCATATGGGGGGGAGGGGGGGAAGGACACACACTCGCCAAACGTCGTATTGAAAGTAGAGGAAAATTGGGGAGCTGACACAAAATAATAGCCATGTAACGATATTTTCCAGTTGGCAAGATGTGACGCTAAATATGCCACAGGGACTGCTGCTGGGGAGTTAAATTTATATAAAGTATATTAAAATCAATATTAAAAAGTACGGTTGCTGATGGCACAAACATAAGTAGTCCAAGTATCTGTGGAAGTAATATAAGGAAAGCTTTTCACTGTGTAGTAATGAACTACTTCTTGCGTATGGCGTGCACACCCTAAAGTTGTAGGACAACTTGTTCTATTTGATTGTGCACGCCGGGTTGATTGCATTTGTCGAAACAGGGTGGACCATGTGAAGGTTGCAATCTTCCACCTTAGTAAAGAACTGAAGAAGGGTCTTGTCCCGAAACGTCACTCGTGCCTTCTCCCCAGAGATGCTGCCTGACCCGCTGAATTACTCCAGCATTTTGTGTCTATTAAAGGACTACAGATGCTGGCTTAAACCAAAGATAAGCATAAAAAGCCTGAGTAACTCAGCAGGTCAGGCAGTATCTCTGGAAAAAAGGAATAGGTGACATTTTGGGTCAAGACTACCTTGGTACACATGACAATAAACTAAACTACTAAGCAAAGATACTCCGGTATCTTTGTTACTAAGGAGGCAGCAAAGGGATACAACAGGTTAGGTGAGTGGTCAAAGGTGTGAAAGATGAATATTCAGCAGGGTAAATGTGGCTTTGTCCCATTGTGACAGGTGAAAGAATTATTTAACAAGCAAGAGTTTGAAGAGCTCTGAGGAGCAGAATGACCCGTCTTTGCATGATTTGGGACCAATTAGTAAACAGGTTCAGCAAATAATGTGGTGCGGTAAACTCACATGATTTACTTAGACAATAGACAATAGGTACAGTAGTAAGCCATTTTGCCCTTCGAGCCAGCACCGCCATTCAATGTGACCATGGCTGATCATCCACAATCAGTGGGGTGGAAGATTGCAACCTTCACGTGGTCTGCCCTGTTTCGACTAATGCAATCAACTCAACGTACACAAACGGAAGATCAAATAGAACAAGTTGTCCAACAACTTTAGGCTGTGCACGCCACACTGAAGAATAAGAAGAAGATCCACAATCAGTACCCCATTCCTGCTTTCTCTCCATATCATTTACCTCCGCTATCCCTCGGAGCTCTATATAACTCTCTTGACCGCCCTCTGAGGCAGAGAATTCCACACACTCACAATTCTGTGTAGAAAAGTTTTTCCTCATCTCAGTTCTAAATGGCTTAACACTTATTCTTAAACAAAGGTTCAAAGGTTATTTTATTGGCCACATACACCTAGGTGTAGTGAAATGCTTCTTGCCAATGCAGCACATAAAGAAAATACAGACATAACACTAATAAAGAAATTTAAACATAAAATCATCCCCTCACAATGGTTCCCATTATGAGGGAAGGCACAGTGTCCAGTCCCCATCCCATGTCCACCCATAGTCGGGCCTATTGAGGCCTCCACAGTTGCCTTTAAGGAGGCCCCATGTTCCAGGCCATTCTTGTACTTCGGTGTCGGGAGAATCCTCTCAGCGGCATGGGAACCCTGGAACGGCCGCTTCCCTTACCAGAGACCATGGCTTCCGAAGCCAACAAGGCCGCGCAGGTTGGAGCTCCACCACTGGCGATCTGATCGAGGGATCCCAGGCTCCCGATGTAAAGTCAGCGCCGCCGCCCGCAGCTCCGTGATGTTTTACTCGCCGGTCTTCAGCGTACCGGAGTTCCAGCGCGATGACCCGGGCAAGGACGGCGCCCCCCTATCAGTACTTATACTTACAATGGCACCTGGTTCTGGACTCACCTAACATTGGGAACATGTTTCCTGCCTCTAGCGTGTCCAAACCCTTAATAATCTTATGTGTTTCAATAAGATTCCCTCTCATCCTTCTAAATCCCAGCGTATATAAGCCCAGCAGCGCCAATCTATTAACATATGACAGTCCCGCCATCCCGGGAATTAACCTTGTAAACCTACGCTGCACTCCCTCAATAGCAAGCATGTCCTTCCTCAAGTTTGGTGATCCAAACTGCACACAATATTCCAGGTGTGGCCTCACTAGGGCCCTGTACAACTGCAGGAGGACCTCTTTGCTCCTATACTCAACTCCTCTTGTTATGAAGGCCAACATGCCATTTGCTTTCTTCACCGCCTGCTGTATATTCATGCTTACTTTCATAGACTGATGAACAAGGACCCCCAGATCCGGTTGTACTTCCCCTGTTCCCAACTTGACACCATTTAGATAATAATCTGCCTTCCTGTTTTTGCTACCAAAGTGGATAACCACACTTATCCGCATTAAACTGCATCTGCCATGCATCAGCCCACTCACCCAACCTGTCCAAGTCACTCTGCATCCTCATAGCATCCTCCTCACAGTTCACACTGCCACCCAGCTTTGTGTCATCTGCAAATTTGTTAATGTTATTTTTAATCCCTTCATCCAAATCATTAATATATTTTGTAAATAGCTGCGGTCCCAGCACCGAGACTTGCAGTACCCCACTAGTCATTGCCTGCCATTCTGAAAAGGACCCGTTAATTCCTACCCTTTGTTTCCTCTCTGCCAACCAATTTTCTATCCATGTTAGCACCAACACCATGTGCTGTAATTTTGCCCACTAATCTATGTGGGACCTTATCAAATGCTTTCTGAAAGTCCAGGTACACTACATCCACTGGCTCAATCAGAGGGAGAGGAGCCTGAGGTCGTGGTACATATAGGTACCAATGACATAGGTAAAAAAAGGGAAGAGGTCCTGAAGGGAGGATTTAGGGAGTTGGGAGGAGAGTTAAGAAAAAGGACCAAAAAGGTAACAATCTCAGGATTACTGCCTGTGCCACGCGACAGTGAGAGTAGGAATGGAGCGAGGTGGAGGATAAATGCGTGGCTGAAAGACTGGTGCAGAGGGCAGGGATTCAAGTTCCTGGATCATTGGGACTTCTTTTGGGGAAGGTGGGACCTGTACAGAAAGGATGGGTTGCACTTAAACCCGAGGGGGACCAATATCCTAGCGGGGAAATTTGCAAAGGCTGCTGGGGAGACTTTAAACTAGAATGGTTGGGACGAGGGACTCAAATAGCGAAAGCTAGTAGACAGAATGGGAGGCAGGAAGCAGAAAAGGGAAGCACTCGGACACAAGAGGAGAAAGAAAAAAAAGGAAATAAACAGAGAGTAAGAGACGGGGGGGTTTCTTAAATGTGCATATTTTAATGCTAGGAGCATTGTAAGAAAGGTGGATGAGCTTAGAGTCTGGATAGACACCTGGAAGTATGATGTTGTGGCGATCAGTGAAACGTGGTTGCAGGAGGGCTGTGATTGGAAACTAAATATTCCAGGATTTTGTTGCTTCAGGTGTGATAGAATTGGAGGGGCAAGAGGTGGAGGGTGTTGCATTGCTAGTCAGTGAAGATATTACAGCAGTGCTTTGGCAGGATAGATTGGAGGGCTCATCTAGGGAGGCTATTTGGGTGGAATTGAGAAGTGGGAAAGGTGTAGCCAAACGGGGAACGAGAATTGGAAGAGCAAATATGTAAGGAGATAGCAGATATTAGTAGTAAGCACAAGGTAGTGATTGTGGAAGATTTCAACTTTCCACACATAGACTGGGAAACGCATTCTGTAAATGGGCTGGATGAGTTGGAGTTTGTAAAATGTGTGCAGGATAGTTTTTTGCAGCAATACATAGAGGTACCTACTAGGGGAGGGGCAGTGCTGGACCTCCTGTTAGGAAATGAGACGGGACAGGTTGCGGAGGTATGCGTTGGGGAGCACTTCGGGTCCAGTGATCACAATACCATTAGTTTCAATATAATTATGGAGAGGGTCAGAACTGGACCTAGGGTTGAGATTTTTGATTGGAGAAAGGCTAACTTTGATGAGATGCGAGATGATTTAAAAGGAGTGAACTGGGACATTTTGTTTTATGGGAAGGATGTAGAAGAGAAATGGAGGACATTTAAAGGGGACATTTTAAGAGTACAGAATCTTTATGTTCCTGTTCGGTTGAAAGGAAACTGTAAAAATTGGAAAGAGCCCTGGTTTTCAAGGGAAATTGGACATCTTGTTCGGAAAAAGAGGGAGATCTACAATAATTATAGGCAGCATGAAGTAAATGAGGTGCTTGAGGAGTCTAAGGAATGTAAAAAGAATCTTAAGAAAGAAATTAGAAAAGCTAAAAGAAGATATGAGGTTGCTTTGGCAAGTAAGGTGAAAGTAAATCCAAAGGGTTTCTACAGCTATATTAATAGCAAAAGGATAATGAGGGATAAAATTGGTCCATTGGAGAGACAGAGTGGACAGTTATCTGCAGAGCCAAAAGAGATGGGGGAGATATTGAACAATTTTTCTTCTTTGGTATTCACCAAGGAGAAGGATATTGAATTATGTGAGGTAAGGGAAACTAGTAGAGTAGCTATGGATACTATAAGGTTCAAAGTAAAAGAAGTACTGACACTTTTGAAAAATATAAAAGTGGATAAGTCTCCAGGTCCTGACAGGATATTCCCTAGGACATTGAGGGAAGTTAGTGTAGAAATAGCCGGGGCTATGACAGAAATATTTCAAATGTCATTAGAAACGGGAATAGTCCCCGAGGATTGGCGTACTGCGCATGTTGTTCCATTGTTTAAAAAGGGTTCTAAGAGTAAACCTAGCAATTATAGACCTGTTAGTTTGACTTCAGTGGTGGACAAATTAATGGAAAAGATACTTAGAGATAATATATATATAAGCATCTAGATAAACAGGATCTGATTAGGAACAGTCAACATGGATTTGTGCCTGGAAGGTCATGTTTGAATAATCTTCTTGAATTTTTTGAAGAGGTTACTAGGGAAATTGACGAGGGTAAAGCAGTGGATGTTGTCTATATGGACTTTAGTAAGGCCTTTGACAACGTTCCTCATGGAAGGTTGGTTAAGAAGATTCAACTGTTGGGTATTAATGCAGGAATAGCAAGATGGATTCAACAGTGGCTGAATGGGAGAAGCCAAAGGGTAATGGTGGATGGCTGTTTATCGGGTTGGAGGCAGGTGACTAGTGGGGTGCCTCAGGGATCTGTGTTGGGTCCTTTGTTGTTTGTCATGTACATCAATGATCTGGATGAAGGTGTGGTAAATTGGATTAGTAAGTATGCAGATGATACCAAGATAGGGGGTGTTGTGGATAATGAAGAGTCTACAGAGTGATTTAGGCCATTTGGAAAAATGGGCTGAAAGATGGCAGATGGAGTCCTACACAGCCCTAAACTGTGAGTCCAGTTCCAAGTAACTTGGCACTGCGGAGTTCAGCAGTCAATTTGTTGTGCTCGTGGACTTGGGTCACCCACCCATACCCCCACAGGCTTGTCAGCTGCTCGCAAGCATTCCAAAGAAAACTTAGGACCTGTCAAAAATTAAAATGAATTTGAACATTCTTAAAGGTACTAACCGTTGACAGAGAATACACTAAAACACACAGACGTACATACTTTAAAACATTTTAAACTAACTACATTAAACATAAAAAGAGCTCCATTTATTTCTCTACTGGCAGCCAATTTGTCCCAATCATTTGAACTGGGCCAAACTAATTGTGCCCATTTTAACTTGGAAAAGACTCATTTGTCAGGCTTTGGAAATTCAGTGCCCCTGGAGGCCTCTGTGTTGAACAAGCTGCAGGCCGTATTGGCTTAGATCCATGCCATAGTTGGAAGCAAGTAGGTCTGACATTAGCATTGGCATCGGGTTAGAACGTCTGTCAAGTTGTTCTAATTGATGTAGAGAAGGACACAACCAACTCATCCAACTAGGATACAGTGGAAAATAAGCAAGAATGACAAATAGAAAGAAGTTATTTCCGTTAGCAGAAAAATGTTTAGGTGCAGGTTGTAGATGTGGACGATAGAAATATCTGTGAAAAGAAAATTAAAATTCTGATCATCTGGGTCCATAAATATCTGATTTTTTAAAATGAGCTAAGAGTCAGACAACCTCAAGTATGTGCTTGTAATAATTGAAGCAGCAGTGATTATTTTCTACTCGTTGCATGATATTCGAGACAAACTTGAAATTAGAAGCACTCTGGCACAGGAGGATATCAGCCCATTGAAGCCAAGCTAACTTTGCAACGCATTCCAGTCAGACCCATTCTCACGTTCTCTCACTCCAACCTTCCAACCAATTCTCTTTCAAGAGTTTATACCAGCTTCATACTGATTGTACCTGTAGTGGTATTTTTGACGAAACATTAGAATGCTTCTGAGAACAAGGTTCCTATATTTGTTACTTTGTTAATCTTTGTTGGAATGTTCAAGGTGATCTGGAAACTGTGGTATTATGCAAAAATAGTATAAGGCTGGGCAGACGGGCACTAGGACCCTGTGTGACAGAAGCCAGGCTCCAGTTTTAGCATCTCCCTCCAGGGCCCTGTGTCTCCCTTTCAAGGGAGAGCTAAAAATGCATTTCGTTGTCTCTGTACTGTACACTGACAATGACAATAAATTGAATCATTTCATTTCATTTCATTTCAGTAACCGGATGTGACTGGAACCCTGGGGTGTGGCAGTTAGGGAGTTGCCTGGGCTGGCACACGAGGCTGTTGCTGTTGCTGCTGTTGTACAGAGTTGTTAAATAAAGAGATACTCCGTTTACGTCATGGTACGAGCCTTATTACAAGCATAACTCGACAGAAACGATTATCACATTGAACTGAGCTTGTTTAGGCTTAGTCTATATTTACACAAATACCGGTTTAGCACTTAAATTTCCTGTAACATTTATTTTCTCTGTCCCTCACTGGCTCAGCTTGAATATCTGAGTGTTTCCATTTGTAAACAGCATAGGAAGACACAAAGTAACCCAGAAGGAGTAACTCAGCTGACAGTACAGGTATCTCTGGATAACATGGATAGGTGACATTTCAGGTCGGGACTCTTTTTCGGGCTCATTGTAAATGGGAGGGGGTGAGGAAAGAGAAAAATGCGGCATGTCACAGGTGGACACAGGAAAGGGGGGAGGGGGGTATTTACAGCCAGATGTTTGGGGGGGGGGGGGGGGGATATAAAAAACATAAGATTGAGGGGGGATCTTATAGAAACTTACAAAATTCTTAAGGGGTTGGACAGGCTATATGCAGGAATATTATTCCCAATGTTGGGGAAGTCCAGAACTAGGGGGTCACAGTTTAAGGATAAGGGGGAAATCTTTTAGGACCGAGATGAGAAAAACATTTTTCACACAGAGAGTGGTGAATCTCTGGAATTCTCTGCCACAGAAGGTAGTTGAGGCCAGTTCATTGGCTATATTTAAGAGGGAGTTGGATATGGCCCTTGTGGCTAAAGGGATCGGTGGTATGGAGAGAAGGCAGGTACAGGATACTGAGGGATGATCAGCCATGGTCATATTGAATGGCGGTGCAGGCTCGAAGGGCCGAATGGTCTACTCCTGCACCTATTTTCTATGTTTCTATAAAGTCGCCCACCACTCTCCCCACCATTTGACACCAGCAGTGTTCATCGCAGGCCAATTGAATAGAGGAAAAAACCTCAATAGCCAACTGCATGATATTTGACTCTTTCTCGTACAATATTTTAACAAGTAAACGGGTTCAAAGAACTGAATAATTTTTATCCTAACTTCCTACATTATTGTTCAGAATTATTCATGCTAATTCCTTAGAAATGATCTCACACAACTGAAGACTTCAGGTAAATCTAGATGAGTTAGTTGTTACACCTGAGTAAGATCTGATATCTATTTATACAGTGCATCCATGGCAATATATTGTATTTTGTTTGGAAATGTTATGCTGGCTTAAGCCTCCTTTGCTATTCTCTCACTAACATTCTTTGTTGCATTCATCAACATACAGTTGCATCAACCAGTTCCTGTGGAAAAACGGTCTTGTGGTAGGTAGGTAGACACAAAAAGCTGGACTAACATAGCAAGACAGGCAGCTTCGGGTCGAGATCTTTCTTCAGACTGTCTGAAGAAGGGTCTCGACCCGAAACGTCACCCATTCCTTCTCTTCAGAGATGTTGCCTATCTCACTACGTTACTCCAGCTTTTTGTGTCTATCTTCAGTTTAAACCAGCACCTGCAGTTCCTTCCTTGTGGAAGGGAGTGTATTTTCACATCTCTCCCATTCTAATAGCTGCTGTTGCGATAACAGATGATCGATGTAAGTTTATCAATGATTCCTAATCCTTGGAGGATTCCAAATGTAGCTCTAATAGGTAAAAGGAAGGTGATAGAAGTCATAAAATTATAAATGGTTGAGCCTAGATGTTGGTTTCTGGTAAATTATTGTCAGGTGCTGTGATCAAATGGAAAACGTTGCTTTTGTGCTACCCAGGAAGATCATTCTGAAGAAGGGTCTCGACCCGAAATGTCACCTATTCCTTCGCTCCATAGACGCTGCCTCACCCGCTGAGTTTCTCCAGCATTTTTGTCCGCCTTTGACTTTTCCAGCATCTGCAGTTCTTTCTTAAACAGGAAGATCGTACCCTACATGAGTACCACTTATAGCGCAATAATAGAAAGAAAATAGTGTAAGTTAGTTACAGAGAAAGTGCAGATAAAAAAAACAGTGCATGGCCATGACCAGCTCGAGTGGCAGATCTGGAATACATATTTTGCATATGTAAGGTCTGTTCAAGAGTGGTGGAATTGACTGAAAGATACAGGATGGACATGGGCTCTGCGGCCCACTGAGTCCACGCCAACCATCGATCACGCGTTCACACTTGTTCCATGTCATTCCACTTGCTTGTCCACTCCCTACACCAGGGGTACCTAATCTTTTTCGTCCTTGGCAACTTTTCGGAAGTAAATTTACCCCCCCACCCTGTTTTGTTCAGTATTTTGAGTTTACACTTCTACCAAAATAAAGCCACCGACAAAGGGGAAAGTTTAAAATAGTTTTTAGCATTATTATTTTAAGTTCCAGAATCAACAAATCTACCCCCCGGGGTAAATTTACCCCAGGTTGGGAATCCTTGCCCTGCACACTAGAGTTGGGGAATCGAGGACCAGAGGACACAGGTTCAAGGTGAAGGGGAAAAGATTTAATATGAATCTGAGGGGTAACTTTTTCGCACAAAGGGTGGCGGGTGTCTGGAACAAGCTGCCAGAGGAGGTAGTTGAGGCAGTCCCTGCCCCCAACGTTTAAGACAGTTAGACAGGTACATAGAAACATAGAAAATAGGTGCAGGAGTAGGACATTCGGCCCTTCGAGCCTGCACAGCCATTCAATATGATCATGGCTGATCATCCAACTCGGTATCCCGTACCTGCCTTCTCTCCATACCCCCTGATCCCTTTAGCCACAAGGGCCACATCTAACTCCCTCTTAAATATAGCCAATGAACTGGCCTCAACTACCTTCTGTGACAGAGAATTCCAGAGATTCACCACTCTCTGTGTGAAAAATGTTTTTCTCATCCCGGTCCTAAAAGATTTCCCCCTTATCCTTAAACTGTGACCCCCTAGTTCTGGACTTCCCCAACATTGGGAATAATATTCCTACATCTAGCCTGTCCAACCCCTTAAGAATGTTGTAGGTTTCTATAAGATCCCCCCTCAATCTTCTAAAATCTAGCGAGTGCAAGCCGAGTCTATCCAGTCTTTCTTCATATGAAAGTCCTGACATCCCAGGAATCAGTCTGGTGAACCTTCTCTGTACTCCCTCTATGGCAAGAATTGCTTTCCTCAGATTTGGGTACATGGATAGGACAGGTTTGGAGGGATATAGACCAAATGCAAGCAGTTGGGGCTAGTGTAGCTGGGACATGTTGGGCTGTGTGGACAAGTTGGGCCGAAGGGCCTGTTTCCACATTGTATCATTCCATGAATCTGTGACATACCGGTGGGCGGCGCGGCTCTGGCCAGCAGCGGCCTCTGCAGTCTGTCCGCGTTTTATTTTTTTCTGTCTGTGTTTTAATGTAGTTTTTGTTATTTTTTGTTGGGGTGTGTGTGTGGGGGGTGGGGGTGGGGGGGAGGGGGGGGGGGGAACTTGTTTAAATCTCTCCCTGCACTGGAGAACCGTCCATTTCGTGTCGGGTCTCCGTTGTCGTTGGGGCCGCAACGAGGAGCGGCCTCCAACAGGAAGAAGCCGGGGACTCTGGTGCTACGACTCACCGTCGCCGTCGCGGGGCTGGCCGAGTCCGGAGCGGGTGGAGCGGTGGAGGAGCGCTGCTGCTGCTGCTGCTACTACCGGAGAGTCGGAGGCTCCAACGGCAGGTCTGTGGACGGCGGCACCGGGAGCCCGCGGCTCCCTGGAGGGAGACCGCTTTTCAGGGCTCTCGCAACGGCGACTTCCCCCGCCCGAGTTGTGGGGTTGAAGAGCTCCTGGAGCGGGGCCTAACATCACTGCCCCGCGCGGCTTGGAATGGCCGCGGGACTCTGCGAGCGCACGCCGGGGGCTCTAACATCAAGAACCCGGTGTGCGACCTCGCACCACCCGGCGTGGCTTTAATGGCCGCGGGACAATTGCCATCGCCAGCCGGGGGCTTTGACTTTGACTCTGACATCGGGGGGGGGGGGGGGGGGGGGGGGGGGGGGGGGGGGGGGGGGGGGGGGGGGAGGGTGGGGAGGGGGGGGAGTGCAGTGGAGAAATAAGTTTATTTGGCCTTCCATCACAGCGATGTGATGGATGTTTATGTAAATTATGTTGTGTCTTGGGTCTATGTGTTTGTATGTATGGCTGCAGAAACGGCATTTCGTTTGGACCTCAAGGGGTCCAAATGACAATTAAATGTATCTTATCTTATCTTTATACTCACCGATGAGTGCGTGGGTCGAGGTGGTGACGTCAGACGCTGGGCGTGTGGGGAGGTGGGGGTGACCTCAGGCGTGTTGGCGTGTTCGGGCGGTGACGTCAGGCACCGTGGTGGGGGGGGGGGGACAATGACGTAAGACGCGGGGCGGACGTCCTCCTCCGTCCTTCACCCGGCGGGCGGTGACGTCAGGCACCGGAGGGGGTCGGGCAGGGACTTTGGTCGTGGGCCAGTGACGTTAGACGTTGGGCGTGGCCGGGTCGGTGACGCCAGACGCGGGCCGGGCACCGAGACCGGGCTCTTTGTGAGAAGATGGCAGCACGGAGAGAGACCCGGAGTGGGCTCGCGCTCGCGCTCGGGCTGTGGCGGATCGCGCGCTCCCTCGCCCTGCTCGCGCTCGCCGCCGCCGCCGCCCCCGCCCTTTCCCCTCCCGCCGCCCCCGTCACCGACAATGGCTACCCGGGTGAGTGAGAGAAATAGTAGCGGTGATCCCGGTCTGGTCGTGTTGTGGTGGTGACGATGATGGATGGGAGGGGAGAGGGAGAGTGAGGGGATAGAGAGTGAGGGAGGGAAAGTGAGGGGATGGAGAGTGAGGGGAAGTAGAGTGAGGGGATTGAGGGGATAGAGAGTGAGGGGAGGGAGAGTGAGGGGAAGGTGGTGAGGGGATGGAGAGTGAGGGGAAGGTGGTGAGGGGAAGGAGAGTGGGGGGAAGGAGAGTGAGGGGAGGGAGAGTGAGGGGAAAGGTGGTGGGGGGAGGGAGAGGGATAGTGAGGGGAAGGTGGTGAGGGGGAAAGTGGTGAGGAGAGGAATAGTGAGAGGAAAAGTGGGAAGGAATGAGGAGTGGAGGTAGGGTAGAGGGTCGTGGGTGAGAGGAGGAAGGATGGAGGGGTGTGTCGATGGTAGTAATAATGAGGGTAGGTGGTTGAGACAAAGGGGTGTGGTGAGGGTAGGTGGGATAGGAGGATGAGTAATGGAGGAAGGTGAGGGTATGGGGGTAAGATGATAAGAGTAAGTAAGGAAGGGGCTTGAGGTAGTTGGTAAGAGTAAGGGGTGTAGGCTGAAGGTAAGTGGGTAGGAGGGTGAGTGTAGGTGGGTGAGGGTAAGGGGTGTAGGTGGGTGAGATTAAAGGGCTGGTTGAGAATAAGCGGGTGGGAGGGAGAGGGTGAGTGGTTGAGAGTAAGGTTGAGAGATGTTGGGGAAGTCCAGGACAAGGGGTCACAGCTTAAGGATAAGGGGGAAATCCTTTAAAACCGAGATGAGAATAACTTTTTTCACACAGAGAGTGGTGAATCTCTGGAACTCTCTGCCACAGAGGGTAGTCGAGGCCAGTTCATTGGCTATATTTAAGAAGGAGTTAGATGTGGCCCTTGTGGCTAAGGGGATCAGAGGGTATGGAGAGAAGGCTGGTACGGGATACTGAGTTGGATGATCAGCCATGATCATATTGAATGGCGGTGCAGGCTCGAAGGGCCGAATGGCCTACTGCTGCACCTAATTTCTATGTAAGATGGTAGGAGGGCATGGGAGAAGTAGGGCATGCAGTGGGTGGAGAGAGGGGTGATTGGTAGGAGGAGGGGTTGTCAGTGAGAGTAGGGGTAGGAGGGTTAGGGTGGGATGATGTTTTGCAGAGTAAGGGTAGTGGGTAGAAGAGTAGGGGGTAAGAAGCTGAGTGACGTGTTCAGTGAGGGAAGGTTGGTAGGGGAGGGGTGGTTGCAGAGAGCGAGGAGTAGGAAGGTGAAGGTATCGGTGAGGATGTGATGAGAGTAGTTGGGAGGGGATCTTCGTGGCTGGGGCCAGAAATGAACTTGGACTGTGTTTTGGCTGGACTGGAACTGTTACACACTCCTTTAAGCTTTGAAATCCTTAGCTTCGTTCACGCTATTTTTAAAACGCAAGCTTAAAACAGCCAGGCTTTCTTTCTTCCCAATCGAAGTGTTTCGGCCCGAAACGTTGCCTATTTCCTTTGCTCCATAGATGCTGCTGCACCCGCTGAGTTTCTCCAGCTTTTTTGTGTACCTGGTTATTATTAATTGGGTTTATATAAAAAACAACTTTTTTAAACTTAAGATAGATCGATTGTATTTCTGTTTTACTTAAAAGACCTCATTATCCTGACTGGAGCAGCATTAGTGAAGTTTGAATTTGAGTGTTATATAAACCAGTAAATGGCCTTTTCTCCAGATATCTGCGTCAAATTGTTTAATCCGGACAGACAGAGGGTGATTTGATCTACCACTATTGCAAGAGGTGCTAATTTTCCTGTTTGATTAGGGGTAGCTGAAACTATGAGAAGGAGTATGAGATTTGAGTCTTGAATGAATTCCTTGTTTCAAACAGTGATTTTCGCCCTGACTTTATCCATTTGTCCTCGCTGTGAAATTGAGGAGACCAAGAGTAGAAATCGAGGTTTGAGAGCTCGTGTGTTGGGGCTTCAGTAGATGAGTATGTGTGTGGTGTTAATATATCTCCGCACTGTAACTCTTCGGATGTGCGAATTATGTTGTATGTGAGTGGGAGCGAATGATTTGGGTTCTACCTCAAGGCTACTGTGCTTTTTGTAGACAACAATTATTGACTTGGTTTGGGATGTTCATCCAATTCTATCAACAAAAAGAGGCTCGGGTCTTTCTCCCCTCCCATAGCAACGGTTGTTTATCTTCTAGGGACGTATTTTTCTCAAACAAGAATAGCATCTCAGGGTGGGTCATGACACCATAGGCTAAAGACGGACAGATGACAAATGAACTATGAAGTTTTATCTTGCAGGGTAGGATGTTTAGTAAAACACAAGATTATGAATAACGGCATTTTAGACTTTGGAGGTACAGCATGGAAACAACCCCTTGGAGCCCACAATGTCCACGGTGACCAGCAATCACCCCGCACACTAACTCTAGGAATGATTTAGAATTTTACCGAAGCCAATTAACCTACAAACCTGTAAGTCTTTGGACTGTGGGAGGAAACCGAAAATCTCAGAGAAAACCCACGCAGGTCACGGGGAGAACATTCAAACTCCGTACAGACAGCACCCGTAGTCGGGATCGAACCCGGGTCTACTCTACCGCTGCGCCACCCTTGCCTTGCAAACCTTCTCAAAACGTTCCTCCTCTCATCTAGTTACCTGAAAGTGACCTGCAGAGCAGATAAACAGACTGTTGAAAAGGGCATTTGTCATGGTGGCGTTGAGTAGAGGAGTTGGGACATTATGTTGCAGTTGTACAAGACAACGGTGAGGTTGCATTTGTGTACAGTTTTGGTTATCCTGTTATAGGAAAGGCGTCATTGAAAGAGTTCAAAACATATTAATGAGAATATTGTCAGGACTCGAGTACTGGCTAGGACTTTATTTCTTGGTCAGCATGGATGAGTTAAGTGAAATGACCTGTTTCTGTTCTGAATGACTGTGACCTTTTGTGTAAATAGTAAAGGTATAGAAGTATAATTGTTGTTGCATGTTAATGATAATCAATTGTGTCTGGGGAAAATGTAAGCTGGGATGATTATTACCAGCTTGCTTGCTTTCAACCATTGAAATAAGAAGTGGTGTTGCAAGTAATTTATCTAATCGGAATAGAATGTCTTCACTCGTGTTTAAATTCTCTTGCAATAAAAGCCAGTGTTCCATTTATCATCATATTTGCTCATTGAACCTGTATGTTAACTTTTGGTGATTTATGTACATGAGCACACAGGTCACTGTGAACTTGATAGTCTGCCAACTGTGATTGGGTGATCACTTTGCAGAGCACCCGGAAGATTTGTCCTGAGCTGGGTTTAGGCGGTGAAGGTTCCTGTTCCTGAACCCATGTGCGTGCATGCTTTTCAACCGTGTATGTGCCACGTCGCACTTAGATGTGTGCACGCCCCAGTCTGACCAATAATATCCACGCTGAAGAGTCTGATCTCAAATCATAGATACATAGAAAATAGGTGCAGGAGTAGGCCATTCGGCCCTTCGAGCCTGCACCGCCGTTCAATATGATCATGGCTGATCATCCAACTCAGTATCCCGTACCTGCCTGCTCTCCATACTCCCTGATCCCTTTAGCCACAAGGGCCACATATAACTCCCTCTTAAATATAGCCAATGAACTGGCCTCAACTACCCTCTGTGGCAGAGAATTCCAGAGATTCACCACTCTCTGTGTGAAAAATGTTTTTTTCTCATCTCGGTCTTAAAGGATTTCCCCTCTTATCCTTAAGCTGTGACCGCTTGTCCTGGACTTCCCCAACATCGGGAACAATCTGCCTGCATCTAGCCTGTCCAACCCCTTAAGAATTTTGTAAGTTTCTATAAGATCCCCCCTCAATCTCCTAAATTCTAGCGAGTATAAGCTGAGTCTATCCAGTCTTTCTTCATATGAAAGTCCTGACATCCCAGGAATCAGTCTGGTGAACCTTCTCTGCGCTCCCTCAATGGCAATAATGTCCTTCCTCAGATTTGGAGGCCAAAACTGTACGCAATACTCCAGGTGTGGTCTCACCAAGACCCTGTACAACTGCAGTAGAACCTCCCTGCTCCTATACTCAAATCCTTTTGCTATGAAACTAACATACCATTTGCTTTCTTCACTGCCCGCTGCCCCTCCTACTTTCAATGAGTCAAGTCAAGTTTATTTGTCACATACACATACGAGATGTGGTGTACCATGACACCCAGGTCTCGTTGCATCTCCCCTTTTCCTAATCGGCCACCATTTAGATAAAAGTCTGCTTTCCTGTTTTTGCCACCAAAGTGGATAACCTCACATTTATCCACATTTATCATTCACCTTGTCACACTTGCTGCTGGACCAAGATCTGGCTGTGTAAAGCCCATGTCATTGACTGGTGTAATCAATGATTACGCCCAGCTTCAAAGTAAACGCATATTGGTAACATCCATTCTTTGTTACCAGTAATGTTAGGCTCTTCGTGGACAATCTCTTCAGTGACAAACATCACTGAACATCTCTTTGCTTGGAAGCTCGGTTTTGACATTAAGATCACTTCATTTAATGAGACACAACAGGTTGGAAATAGCAAGGCATTTGGTAAACCTTCTGGAGGGCAAACATCTGAAGAGGAATGTTGTCTTCACTGAGTGAGCTCTGCCATCAAATAATAATAAGAATAATCAATAATAATAATAATATTGTAATCTATTATTATAATCCATCAATAATAATCTGTTGGGGCTCCCTGCAGAATTATTGTGCACACGTTGTATGGGGCAGAATGAGCACACTACCTTGATGGCACGTCCGACCAATCTGTGATATCTTGTGTTCCCACATTGTTCTCATTAGCCCCCACGAAAACCACAAACCCAGAGTGGAAGCGAGTCATTCTCGATCCCAAGGGACCGCCCTAAGAATGGAATCTAGTATTTTTCTTGCTGCTGATATTCTCCATCATCTTTAACATTGTTGATCCTGCTTTTCTCAGTTACATATATCATTATATCCTCTCGAATAAAGCATTTAAAGCAGCAATTCAATGTGTATCCACGCTGGTACCATGAAATAGCTTTTTTATCTAGTTTCCCATCAGTTCTGCGCAAAAATATTGTCCTCAGACATTCATTCGGGTAAGTAATTAATTTTTCGAGAAGCTTTTTAAATACTTAACTCTGATAATTCTCTACGTTAATGCCATATTGTGATTCTTTTAAAAGATACCTTAAAGCTGAGGTTAGATTTGGTGAATGTTGTACTTGACAGAGTGACATTTTTGATAATGCTCAGACAGCTTGCAAGCGAGCGGTTTGTTTTGCTTTTACTAGCAAAAAATTGATGCAGATGCTGGAAGTGAAATATATAGAAATATAATGCAGAAAATCATATTCGACAAGTTCATCTAGAGAAAAATAAATTGTTTTTGTTGATCCTCCATTGAAACCAGAAAAAATATGAATCAAAAATGCTTGAAGTTGCAGAAAGGGAGTGGGATGAGGGAAGAAAGGATAGATTGTGATAGTGAGATTACGATTGTCCATGTGATATTTCTTTCAGTACTTCAGAATAAAACTTATTTGTATATAATCATGAGCGGAATGGATCCAGGTGGTTGCACAAAGTCTATTGCCCAGAGTAGGCGAACTGAGGACCGGAGGACATAGGTTCAACGTGAAGGGGAAAAGATTTAAAAGGAATCCGAGGGGTAACCTTTACACACAAAGGGTGGTGGGTGTATCAAAAAGCTGCCAGAATAGGTAGTTGAGGCTGGGACTATCCCATCATTTAAGAAACAGTTAGACAGGTACATGGATAGGACAGGTTTGGAGGGATATGGACCAAGTACAGGCAAGTTGGACTATGATAGCTGGGACATTGTTGGCTGGTGTGGGCAAGAACAGCCTGTATCACTCTATGACTCTAATATGAGAATGCGTCTGACTGGAATGCTTTGCAAAGTTAGCATAGCTTCAATGGGCTGATATCCTCCTGTGCCAGAGTGTTTCTGTCTCGAATATCATGCAACGAGTAGAAAATACTGCTGCTTCAATTATTACAAGCATATACAAGAGGTTGTCTGACTCTCAGCTCATGTTAAAAATTCAAATATTTGTGGACCCAGATGATCAGAATTTTAATTTCTTTTCACACAGATATTTCGATTGTCTGCATATACTACCTGCATCTAAACAGTTTTCTGCTAATGGAAATAACTTATTCTTATTTGTCAGAAGAAATAGTTGAGGCTGGGACTATCCCATCGTTTAAGAAACAGGCAGACAGGTCATGGATAGTCTGAATCCTTTGCTCCATAGATGCTGCCGCTCCCACTGAGTTTCTCCAGCATTTTTGTCTACCTTCAATTTTCCAGCATCTGCAGTTCCTTCTTAAACACATGGATAGGACAGGTTTGGAGGGATATGGACCAAACATGGGCAGGTGGGACTAGTGCTGGGACATGTTGGCCGGTGTGGGCAAGTTGGGCCAACAGGACTGTTTTCACGCTATATCACTCAATAAAAAGGAAATGAATGTATGTTAATCGTAGCTGATCTGTCTGGAGCAGAGTAAATAATGGAAGATAAATGAGGGTGGTACAGAGTTGAATAAAACATACTGAAATGATGACAGTATTGGAGTTGCTGGATATCCTTTTGAGATAAAAGGATATTGGAAATAGCATATCAGATACTATCTTTGGAGAGCAAAAAGCTGAATTCATTTTGCCGTTAGATATGCTTGTACCAGAATTGGCCCACTGTGACAGACAGGAAAGGATGGCCTTCAAAAATTGGTGAATTCAGGAGCGGATGGTCTTCAGAAATTGTTGAATTCTGAATACGAGTATATTGAAGATTGAGGGGGGATCTTATAGAAACATACAAAATTCTTAAGGGGTTGGACAGGCTAGATGCAGGAAGGTTATTCCCGATGTTGGGGAAGTCCAGAATTAGGGGTCACAGTTTAAGGATAAGAGGGAAGTCTTTTAGGACCGAGATGAGAAAATCATTTTTTACACAGAGAGTGGTGAATCTGTGGAAATCTCTGCCACAGAAGGTAGTTGAGGCCAGTTCATTGGCTATATTTAAGAGGGTGTTAGATGTGGCCCTTGTGGCTAAAGGGATCAGGGGGTATGGAGAGAAGGCAGGGATGGGATACCGAGTTGGATGATCAGCCATGATCATACCGAATGACGGTGCAGGCTCGAAGGGCCGAATGGCCTACTCCTGCACATATTTTCTATGTTTCTATGAAAAGGAGGTATCTCCCTCAATTTATTTGTGCTCTGTTGTAACAATGTAGAAGAGGAAAGGAAGGTCAGAGAAGGTGTGGGAAGGTGAATTAAAGTGACACTCTTCTGGAAGCCACGGGTAACGTGCAGACTGAATGGACCAGCATTTGGCAGAATATCTCCAATCTTGGTGGGTTTTTTTTCTAATGTAGATGAGATTATCTTGATCACTTAATGTCATATGCCTAATTGGAAGTAATGTAAATGAACTGATACTTCACCACGAAGGACAACGTTTTAGGGAATGGGTAAAATAAAAGGGCAGGTAGTGCATGAGGAAGTGCCATATGAAGGTGAGTGACTGATGGAGCTGAGCGGGTGAGCCAAGGAGTTGTCAAATGAATGGTACTTCTGATAGGGGAGGGGAATTTGTGGTGTTGGAAATTCATGCAAGATATTACAGAATGGGATGCGAGGCGAGGACAAGAGGAACTCTATAGTTGGCCTAGCTATGAGGAGAGTAAATAAGAGCAGTAGTATGTTGAGAGGCCCATTGAGTAAGGCCACTGGCTGGATTTTAGCAAGCATTGATTTCCCTCTCTTAGGAGCATTTTCTTCGTAATGCCTTCTTTTACACTGGTGACTTTGTGCTGTAGTAACATTTCTTTTCCAAAGTATCCCTTTCTGGTATAAGAAGCAACTGCAGATGCTGATTTAAACCGAAGATAGACACAAAAAGCTGGAGTAATTCAACAGGAAAGGCATCCCTGGAGAGAAGGAATGGGTGACGTTCCTTCTCTCCAGAGATGCTGCCTGTCCCGCTGAGTCACTCCATCTTTTTGTGTCTATCCTTGTCTGGTCAATGGTTTCTAAAACTTTGATTTTTATATATATGTTTTCTAAGCTGCCATATTGGCATTGACACCTCTTATAAATAGAGTTAAAGTAGTAGAGTGGAAACTTCTTAACCCAAATATTGCAATGTAGAAATAATTATTACAAGAAATAGTTGGCACACAGTATTAATGCATTTACTGTGAATGTAGGTAAGTTCATCAGGGAGAAAACAATGTTGATTGTTAGTTGGGGTGAAAGGAAACATGCAAACAGGATAAAAGTCAGCAAAGGTTAATAGTGTTGGCATCTCAGGAAATGACCCATAATTTATGTTAACTATTTCGCATATAATATTTTTGGGCATTCTGACTGCATATGTTTACTTTGAAAGATAATATTATGCATTTTGGCAAAAAGCCAATATCGAAATAATCCGGTTTGGACGGATGTAGACGCTACGTGGCAGAATTTGCGGGTGGCTTAAAGACTTCAGTTTCAGTCATATGTTTTACATGGGAAAAAGACACAACATGCTAGAGTAACAGCAGGTTGGGCAGCATCTCTGGAGAACATAGATAGGTAATGTTTTGGGTTGGAACATTTCTTCAGACTGATTGTTGTGGGAAGGAGAAAGCTGGAGAGAAGGGTAAGGACAGGACAGAGTCAGGCAACTGATGGGTGGATACAGGTGGTATGTGGGGTAGTGTTGATTGGCAGATAGTTGGACAAATGCGATAGATAGAAGACAAAGTGTGAGATAAGGACGGAAGACCTTTGATAACTTGAGAAACTGCACATGTTCTGCTTGGGTAGCTTACAGCACAACAATTTTAGATATCTAAATTTAAATATCTAAATTTTCCAATTTTAGATATCTAACCTAACAAATTCCTCCCTTTCCACCTATGTTCCCTCATCTGGCTTCACACTTTGTGTATCATCTGTCCTTATCTCACACTTTTCATCTCTGGCCTTCGCTCAACCATCGCAACCACCAATATCCACCTACCACTTCCCAGGCTTTGTCCTGCTCCTCCTCTTAGTTTTTGGTTTAGTTTAGAGATACAGCGTGGAGACTGGCCCTTCGGCCCTGTCCGTGCCGACCAGTGATCATTAACACAATCCTAACATACTAGGGACAATTTTACATTCATACCAAGCCAATTAACTTACAAACCTGTACATCTTTGGAGTGTGAGAGGAAACAAAAGATTTCGGAGAATGTACAGATAGCACCCGTAGTTGAGATCGAACCCGGGTCTCTGGAGCTGCAAGCGCTGTAAGGCAGCACTTCTACAGCTTCACCACAGTGCCGTCCTCTCTTCCAGCTTTCTCCTTTCAACCCACCCCCCCTCCCCCCTCACCACCACCATAATCTGTTTGAAGAAAGTACCTGCCCTGAAACGTCACCTATCTGTTCTCCATAGATGCTGCCTGACCCGAGTTCCTACAGCACTTTGGGTTTTTTTACCAGCATCTGCAGTTCCTTGTGTCTTTGTTTTAAATGGGGTATGTTTGTCTCATCAGTCTTTTCAGATGTAGAAAACAACTTGGACAGGCTTTAGCGTAGAATTGGTGGAAAGATTTGAAGCAATATTATCTTAGAAGACAGGAGTCGATGGTAAATTTCTGAGAGTGAATGGTGCTGTTAATATCACATTTTATGTAGGTTTTGACCTGACATGAGAACATTTGCAGTAAAGGGAATGTTAGCAAACAAAGACTTGCACAAAGCCACTTGACTTTGTACTGGGGCAGATGACCAGTAGTTTGGTCAAAGTATGCTTTAAGGTCACTTTAAAAGAAGAGAGAAATGAATGTATATGGGGAGGGGGAAGAGTAGTTCCAGTGTTCTGGGCTTTGGCAGCTGAACGCACAGTTGCCAAAGGTAATTTGATTTGTGCAGGAATAAGTTTAGTTTAGTTCATTGTCATGTGTGCCAACGTGCAGTGAAAAGCTTTTTTGTTGCGTTTTATCAGTCAATGTTAAGACAATGTTGGCTTATACTCTCTAGAATTTAGGAGCTTGAGAGGGGATCTTATAGAAACTTACAAAATTCTTAAGGGGTCGGACAGGCTAGATGCAGGAAGATTGTTCCCGATGTTAGGGAAGTCCAGGACAAGGGGTCACAGCTTAAGGATAAGGGGGAAATCCTTTAAAACCGAGATGAGAAGAACTTTTTTCACACAGAGAGTGGTGAATCTCTGGAACTCTCTGCCACAGAGGGTAGTTGAGGCCAGTTCATTGGCTATATTTAAGAGGGAGTTAGATGTGGCCCTTGTGGCTAAAGGGATCAGGGGGTATGGAGAGAAGGCAGGTACGGGATACTGAGTTGGATGATCAGCCATGATCATATTGAATGGCGGTGCAGGCTCGAAGGGCCGAATGGCCTACTCCTGCACCTAATTTCTATGTTTCTATGTTTCTAATACATGATTACTATCAAGCTATCCACAGTATACTGATAGAGGATAAAGGGAGTAACGTTTAGTGCATGGTAAAGTCCAATTAAAGATAGTCCGAGGGTCTCAATTGAGGCAGATGGTAGGTCAGGACTGCTCACTAGATTCAGATTTAACTTTAATTGTCAGTGTACAGTACAGAGACAACGAAATGCATTTAGCATATCCCTGGAAGAGCGACATAGCATATGATTTGAATAAATATTTACATTAGCATATATATACAGACATAGTGTTTTTCCTGTGGGAGGATTGTCCGGGGGTGGGGGGCGGGGGTGATTGGCAGTCACCGAGGTACGTTGTTGAGTAGAGTGACAGCCGCCGGGAAGAAGCTGTTCCTGGACCTGTGGTGCCTCCCGGATGGTAGGAGGGTAAACAGTCCATGGTTGGGGTGAGAGCAGTCCTTGGTGATGCTGAGCGCCATCCGCAGACAACGCTTGCTTTGGACAGACTCAATGGAGGGGAGCGAGGAACCGGTGATACGTTGGGCAATTTTCACCGACCTTCCGGTCGGAGACAGAGCAGTTGCCATACCATACTGTGATACAGTTGGTAAGGATGCTCTCGATGGTGCAGCGGTAGAAGTTCACCAGGATCTGAGGAGACAGGTGGACCTTCTTCAGTCTCCTCAGGAAGAAGAGACGCTGGTGAGCCTTCTTGATCAGAGTTGAGGTATTGTGGGTCCAAGAGAGGTCATCGGAGATGTTAACACCCAGGAACCTGAAGCTAGAAACACGTTCCACCTCCGTCCCGTTAATGTGGATGGGGGTGTGCGTGCCGCCCCTGGACTTCCTGAAGTCTACAATGAGCTCCTTGGCGATAGAATGGTTCTGTTGCCTGATAACAGCTGGGAAAGGAGGGTTTGTAGGCTGCTGGTCTTGACAGTCACGGTGGGCCTCGCTGTTTGGGTCCTGGTGACACTGTGTCATTCCAGTAGGTCGAATGTTCCTGGGAGTCAGAGAACCGACAGAACTGTGAGGAGATTAAGAAGAGCAAGAAATGCTGCTGTTGGAGTAGATGTAATGGATGATTGTAGATCTACTTTGCAAATATTTCAAAAGCTTGTAGGATTGAAGCCAGGGTGACATTTGACCAGGGATATGAAAACAAGGCTGTGAAATTTAATGTTGAGATGTGGAGCCAGTATAGGTTAATAAACAGAGATGAACGGTGAACATATACAGTAGTTAAGGTGAGCTCTGCTTTATGGAAAATGGTATAAGATTTGATCATGTGTGGATCAATGATTCCGCACAACATCAGTATAGTTAAGAAGAAATTAACTTTTTTAATTATTAATATGGACAGTTATTATTAATATGTAGTTAATAGGTACCTGTTTAAGATAAAGAGTTATCTATTAGATCATATTACACATTCTAGTGTTGGTAGAGTACAGTGTACTGACAGATTTTAAATTGTTTCAAGGATTCCTCCTTTAAGTGAGTTAAGTTAAATGGGTACTACATACATGTATGCTACTGTTGTAGAACTCTACCAGGATAGAGTTTTACAAATGCAGTTTAGGCTTTAGCCAGCCTGATCCCTCCCTGATCTAAAGTTGTGGTTAGACAGAATTAATGTCCCTCTTGAAGGCCTCTGGTTTGAATATCACACTGTCTGGCACAAGCATAACTGGAGATGTGTTTATAAAAGCCATAAAGGAAGTTGTCTGTTTCCAGGGTCTCCAGGCAATGCATGAATGAGTGTATTCAATTTTTGATGTAATATACTTTGCTATGTGTGAATAGCTGTTTAGTGCCAGAGTTTATGTTGCACAGGAGAATAGTCCTATATGATGCTGAAGTGTACCAGGAAACCGTGTTTACTTGGGTCTGAACACAGGCTATACTGTACAAATTGATGTGATGCAAGTAAAAGATCTTGACCTCCTTACACAATCCTGAATGGAACATTATGAAAACGGAAGGTACACAAAAAAGCTGGAGAAACTCAGCGGGTGCAGCAGGATCTATAGAGCGAAGGAAATAGGCAATGTTTCGAGCCGAAACCCTTCTTCAGACTGATCGGAGTTGGGGGGGCGGGGACAAGAAATTATGAAAACGGAGTTGATTCCAATTGTTTATATTACTTTATTAATATCAATTGGCTTATTTTGAAAATGATGTCAAGTGCTTGCTTATATCAAACTGGTTTCATTGCTAAAGTGTATTTTTTTTTTCTTGAGTAAAAAGGGACCCTGTGCATTTGAGATATTCAAGGTAGATCATTGTTAATCTACACAATAGTTTTAAGTGGAAACAACTATTTTAAACGCTGGTATTAGAACATAGAACAGTACAGCAGAAGAACAGACCCTTTGGCCCACAATGTCTGTGTCGCACATGGTGCCAAGATAAACTAATATCATCTGCCTGCACATGATCTATATCCCTCCACTCTCTGCATAAACATGTCCCTATCCAAATGTCTTTTCTATGCAACTATTGTGTCATAATTTTTTCAATTTCATTTCTAGCCAAATGGATTGCTGAATCTGAGATTGGTTTTGTCTGTTGTCTCATATTATTTGCTTATATATTGAGTAATGCTTCAAAAGCTAGTGAACCTGTATCCATTAATTGCAACTGTGATCTAATGGAAGTTATTTCACAATGTACTAAAATGATAAATGTGCCCATTATGTACTATTGCTGCATACCCTGTTTCTTTCACTGTTTTCATGTTCATAAGTGATAGGAGTAAAATTAGGCCATTTGGCCTATCGTCTACTCCGCCATTCCATCATGGCTGATCTATCTCTCCCTCTCAACCCCATTCTCTGCCTTCTCCCCATGACCCCTTGACACCCGTACTAATAAAGAATCTTTCGATCTCTGCCTTAAAAATATCCATTGACTTGCCCTCCACAGCCTTCTGTGGCAATGAATTCCACAGATTCACCACCCTCTGGCAAAAGAAACCTCCTCATCTCCCTCCTAAAGGAATGTCCTTTTATTCTGAGGCTATGACCGCTAGTCCTAGACAGTCCTACTAGTGGAAACATTCTCTCCATATCCACTCTAACAAAGCGTCGTTTTGACTAGTCTAGAGGGTAGATATCTGAAGTAGGTAAATCTGCTTGAGGATGGAATTGCAGATGCTAGTTTAAACCGAAGATAGACACAAAAAGCTGTACGTCTTTGAAGTGTGGGAAGAAACCAAAGAACTTGGACAAAATCCACACTGGTCACGGGTAGAACATGCAAACTCCATGCAGGCAAGCACCCAAGTAGTCAGGATCAAAGCCGGGTCTCGTGTGCTGTTAGGCAGCAACTCTACTGCTGCGCCACCGTGCCGCCCAGAACTTTGTTCCTCTACCTATAACACGTGGCCAAATATTTTTCCTTGATTTCTAACACATTTGGATATTCTTAATATTCAATCAGATGAGATTTCCTTTTAAGTACAATTCTGGACAATCTTGATGAAATATATCTTATCAAAGTTAGACACAAAATGCTGGAGTAACTTAGCAGGGCCGGCAGCATCTCTGGATAGAAGGAATGGGTGACGATTTGGGTCAAGGCCCTTCTTCAGACTGAGTCTGGGGAGAGGGAGATACAGAGATAAGGAAGTGTAAGGTGTGAAAACGAGTCAAAGGGGATAGCGATCAAGAAAATGTAGCATAGATCATTGTTAACTAGGAGATGGTAACAACAGTGCAAACAGATAAAATGTAAATGAGGACAGTCAGACTAGTCGGAGAACTGGGAAGGGAGGGGGGGGGGGGCAAGGATAGAGAGAGAGAGAGAGGTTACTTGAAGTTAGAGAAGTCAATATACCGCTGGGGTTTAAGCTGCCCAGCCTTCATAACAAGATTTAAGGAAGTTAGATAGAGCTCTAGGGGCTAGTGGAGTCAAGGGATATAGGGAGAAGGCAGGCACGGGTTATTGACAGGGGACGATCAGCCATGATCACAATGAATGGGAGTGCTGGCTCGAAGGGCCGAATGGCCTCCTTCTGCACCTATTTTCTATGTTTCTATGATGAGATGTTGTTCCTCCAATTTGTGCTGGGTCTCACTCTGACAATAGAGGAAGCCTAGGACTGTGTGGGAATGGGAGGGGGAGTTATTGTTTAGCATCCGGTAGATCAGGTTGGTTTAGGCGGACTGAGCGGAGGTTTTCAGCGAAACAATCGCCGAGCCTGCGCTTGGTCAAGCCGATATATGGGAGTCCACACCTGTAACAGTGGATACAGTTGATGCGGTTGGAGGAGGTACAAGTGATCCTCTGCCTCACCTGAAAAGACTGTCGTGGTCCTTGGACGGAGTCGAGGGGGGAAACATAGGGCCAGTTGTTGCATCTCCTGCAATTGCAGGGTAAAGTACCTGGGGAGGGGAAGCTTGGGTGGGGAGGGGGAGGCTTGGGTTGGAAGGAACGAGATGTCAATCTGTTTTATGTTTGTTACGATGTAGGCTTTGCCTGATCGAATTTTGGACTATTTATTTTGCAGTGACTACTGATGTGGAAACGGAGATGTTAATAATTACTGCTGGAAATAATTCAGTAAATACTCTCAACGGTGTGTTATCCCCGACGTCAAATTCAAAAACTGTTGGACTTGGAGCTAAAATTACAATTACAAAAACAAACATCGAAATTACACCAAATAAGACCATCACTGTCTCCACCACCACATCTGCAACCACACCAAATACTACTACAACAAGAAGCGTGATCGTGCATCCTGTCGTGCCAATAGAGAAAGAAACCAGCCAAAATCATGACCAAAGTACCCCTAAATTAGTTACATTCACAGTGAAAGATAATATCACTGAACCAGACACTGAAATAATGGTGATTGCCACAGATATCGATGAGGATGAAACCATTGCTTCAAATATCATTCCAGACAAGGTGGATGAAATGATAAATAACCAACTTTTGGTTGTTGGACAGGATAATTTGCCATCCTATTATACAGGAGGGATGGAGTATGTTGACGACCCTCAAATGGAAGAGAATGACATGGATAGTGATGACATGGAGGACACTCCTGAGCTCCCTGATGAATCAATATATATTGCCGCACCTGAAGAAAATGAGAGCCACTTCTTTTTTTACTTGGTAGCTGCTGCTTTTCTGATTGCTATTGTTTACATTACATATCACAACAAAAGAAAGGTGAGTCGGTGAAAGTATACTGGCCAACATGATTCAACTGTAAAGATCCACAGTTTAGACTTTACTTTAATATACAGCGTGAAAACGGGTACTTCGGCCCACCGTGTCCTTACCAGCCAGCGATCACCCCATACAGTAGCGCCATCCTACACACTAGGGGTAATTTACAGTTTACAGAAGCCGATTTATTCTCATACCTGTACGCCATTTTGGCGTGTGGGAGGAAACCGGAACACCCGGAGAAAACCCACACGGTCACCTCCGTACAAACATACAATATAATGTGAATCACTGCAGACGTACAAACTCCGTACAGACAGCGCCCGTAATCAAGATCAAACCTGGGTCTCTGGCGCTGTGCCACAACTCTACCACTGTGCCACAATTGTAAAACTAAAAAAAATTCCACGAAGGCTGATGAATTATGGAGTGTGTCTAACATGTTTTTCAGTAAGTACAGGCCATTTGGATGCTCAATAAAGCATATGATCCTCACCATCATTGTGCCTCGGTCCCAATGGGGCAGTGATCCTCACAATAGCACCACTTTGCAGTTTTATTTTTTTTGTTTGCCATACCAGGCAACTAGTCGCTCTCTGAATAAGTTTAGCAATTAGTGCTAAATCAGAGTGAGTTTGTGGTGGACCCTTTTCAATCGGATGAGAGCAGAAAAATGCTCCTGTTTTCATATATAGCCAGAGTCATTTGTCATCCCTAATTCGATTTTAACAGTTAGACAGGTACATGTATAGAACGGGTTTGGAGGGTTATGGACCAAGCACAGGCAAGTGGGACTAGTGTAGCTGGGACATTGTTGGCTGGTGTGGGCGAGTTGGGCCGTAGGGCCTGTATCCATACTGTATCGCCCTATTACTCTATTTGATAAGATTGGCGCCCTAACAACCACTCAAGCCAATCATCCCCTCTGCTGTCAGAACATAAGGACTGCAGTGTAGCAGCCACATGGAAATTACTTAATCTCATCCCGCGAGTTGGTAGATATGATTTCTAAAGTGAATTCCTTTCTAGCCTCTGGCTCTTCCTCCTGGGTTTTTCTTCTTGAAGGTGATGACTGTCTGGTCTCAAGTGAACAATGAGAGCTGGAGATAGACACAAAGTGCTGTAGTAACTCAGCGGGACAGGCCGCATCTCTGGAGAGAAGGAACGGGTGACGTTTCAGGTTGAAATCATTCTGCAGACTGAAGGGTCTGAAGGAGGGTCTCAACCTGAAACATCACCTATTCCTTCTCTCCAGAGGTGCTGCCTGTCCCACCGAGTCACTCCAGCATTTTGCGTCTGAAGTTCCTTCCTACACAATGAGAGCTGGAAGGCTTGGTTAACATTAAACGTGCAAAATCTGGACAAGATCATATTCAGTTACATGCAAATATGGCACCGATATAAAATCAGGTTGTTTCAGGTGAAATGGTGTTTCTATTTTGGTGGATTGCGTTAGGGTGAAGCTGATTCTATTTTCCTGTTTGTTTAAAAAGTATTGAAACTACAAAAGGTTAGCTAGCTGAAAATTAAAATACTTTCATTATTACTTTTAATGAGGAGGATATCTGGTTTTGAATCATTAATCAAAATATGTCTTCCTTTCCCTTTTAGATTTATATTCTCTTAGTGCAAAGCAGACGGTGGAAGGATAGTCTGTGCTCAAGGACAATTGAATATCAGCGGTTGGACCAAAACATGCACGATGCTATGCCATCACTTAAGATTACAAAAGACTATATTTTCTAAATGCATTACTTCAACCAGTTGCATTTGTTTCAATTTTTTGTTTGACCTTTGTTGGTGGAACAATGGAAATTAAACAAAAAATATCTGTTACCTTTGTTTAGCATAAATTCTGTTTAATAATCAGACCCAAAAGTAATGTTGCTAATCTTCAAGAACGTAACTCGTGATGGTAGTGTGAGTCACTGCATCTATTATAATGGATAATCAGTTGTGATCAGGAAGAACAATCCACTTCCATTGCTGGCAGGATAAGTTAATCTAAACTATATATATATTCAAAATTAGCAGTTAAATATTTACTAATTTTCCTTATCTGGCATTGTCTGAAATTAATGACTATTAAAAGCTCAGTTAATGGAATTCCATAATGTTGATATCGAATCGAGTTTCTTTAAAAAAAAAAAAAAAGGATATAAGCTGCATACTTATTTCTGGCAAAGCTACCTTTATAACATTTTGGCAAAACTGTTGCATTATCATGGAAAAGAAATGTTGATTATTTTTTTTTGGGTGTCATAGTTATTTGACTTTTTGTTGTATACCTTTTGCTATTAAAATTTTGCCTATAGTGTTAAATGGTACTTCAGCCAAAACCCGGTTGAAATATATAACCTGCCTGTAGCCTTAGCAAAAGCTTCAACTTCAATATTGTGTTCCTTTCTTGCCTACCCCAATCATTCCAAAGTACATATCCATTGAATGTTTTTGTTTTCTTTCAAGCATTAGCACATTATTTTGTGATTTTTGTATTCACTATTAAATTGTGTACTTTGTTTATCACTTATTTGTATAGATATGAGGTTCAATATATGATCTAACATAAATACATTTGTTTAATTCAAAAATCCTTACTGAAAATAGTTTCTGGAGTGGGTTATCATTACCTGCTTTAGAAAGCAAAATGTTAAAAGAACTTGCTTTAGTTACCTGACTTGTATTTAAGATATTGTCAGATTCTTTGAAGATCAAGGCTGAAATTGGTTGACTTAAATGATTTAATTATTGTTTACTTATATGTTTGATCTTTCGTCTGAAACAATGCAAAATGAACACAAATCACCTGGAATTTTTTTTGGTCTCTGTTTTAATAAAGGTTTTGAATTAATTCATTCATTTCATGTACTTCTAAGTAGCAGTTCGGTGTCCTGTAAGAAAACCGATCTTGGATCAGGAGTCAATGGTGAATGAATGGATTGTATGGGATGGTGAAAGTCAAAAAAATTTGAAGTGAAGGTTGAGTCCTATAATTGTAGTGGCCAAATGTCAACTCTTAGATAGCCCTGGCTGCCTTTTAAGGCATGACCTCATGTGAGGTCATTATCTCCCAGACTGTCACAGTTCGGTGGGGGCGCTGCAATGGCAGCAGCCCTGTCAGCAGCGCGTTCGTTTTTTCAACTTTTTTATTTTTTTGAAGTATGTTTTAAAGTATGTTTTTAATGTTTCTTTATGTGTTTTGTGTGGGGGGGGTGAGGGGGTAACCGTTTTGCCCGCCTCCTCCATGGAGAGGCGACTTTTTCCAGGTCGCCTCCCCGTGTCCTAACAGCAAGGATCAGCGCGGCCTTTCCCGGAGACACGCCTGGGGCTTCAGCGGCGGGCGCAGCGTGGACTCTCGGCGTGCAGTGGGCGATCCCTCGCTGGAGGGGAGCGCTCCGTTTTGCTGGCCCGGTACAGCCGGCAGCCTGAAGCCGCGGTCTGCAGAGCTCCAGCTGGCGCGGCGTCTACATCCCTCGTGGGGGACCCGGGGGAAGAAGAAGCCATCACTGCCGGCCAACTTCTACCGCGGGCGCGGTGGCGACTTACCATCACCCCTGGAGGGGAGCTTCGACTGCGGGCCCTGCGGTCTGCGGTGCTTCTGGCTGCGGCGCGGCGGGAACTTTAAATTTTAAATCTTCGACCGCCGGCCTGAGGCCTACACCAACTTAAAGCCGCGGTCTCCGGTGGGGAAGAGCCGACTCTGGAATTACCCGGACTTGTACCATGTCCTTTTACCATCTAGACGCCCGCAGCAATGGCTGCGGAGGGTTGAGGTCCCGACCACGGGGGAAATGGAGGAGGACTGGCCAAATTGTGTGCCTTCCACCACAGTGATGAATGCTGTGGTGGATGTTTATATTAAATTTTTATTGCGTTTTTGTGTGTGTTCTTTATAATTGTACCGCTGCTGACATATTCATTTCACTTGCACTTATGTGCAATGTGACAAATAAACCGTATATTATTGTATTGTTAACTTAATTTCTTGGAAAATCTCTTTCCATTGCCTCCATCTTCCATCCTTTCCCAATAATCCATGAGCTTTACTGTCTGTGGAGATCCATTGCTTTAACCCGTTATTGTCCCAGAGGATTTATTCATTCCAGGCTCCCATCTTTCCTCTGGGACAATAACAGGTTAAAGCAATGGGTCTCCACAGACAGTGAATCCATTACCCCCCACGCTTTGTCCTGCCTCTCATTCCAGCTTTTTTCAAAAGTAGGCAGATCTGTTCCCATAGCCAACTTCCGCAGCCAATTGATGGGTTGAATTTGTCTCCTGCGGCTGGTGTCCGGAACTTCAGCCTGGCTGGAGCTGGCAGATGTGTTCTATAGCCAATATGTTCTATAGCCGACTTCCGAGGCAGACTGTGGGCCAGTATCTCGGCTCTTCGGTGGACTGCTCTGGTACTGATGGATTCCTCTCGGAGACTGTGACCTCTGTTGGTCCGGCAACATGGATAATCTAGAAAGGCTCTGGAACCAAGGGTACAGGAAAATCGGTGGTGGATCTGTAACTGGAAAAGATCTATTATTCCATGAGTAACAGCAGCAAACCTGTAAATGTCAATTGTTTTCGGTACTTTTGCTGGCCTTCTCTGCATTTTAATATAATCACCGTAAGCCATTTTTTTACACAGCAAATAATGTACTATCTTATCAAGCATTCAAAAACTTAGATATGTTGTATCCACTGATTATACTTGTTAAAGATATCTTGGCCAAACATGACTTTTTCCCCCCCTTTCATAAAGACAGTTCAGCTCTGCCTGCTCACCATGATCAAATCTTTAATAATGGATGCTAACAATTTTGCTAACATTAAATGTCAGATTACTTGGTATACTGTTTCCTCGTTTTTCTCTCCATTCTTTAATTCAGCCATAGTTTTGGGCTTAAAAGCACTCACCCCTAATTCATTCTACTCTTCGTGGAATAGTTTTTTTGTATTGGCATTCTTTTCAGTTGACTTTTAACTCCAAGAATTAACCTGATAACCATTTGCCTTACAATTCCTGGATTCGAACAGCATCCTGCAGTTTCCTGTTTAAAATCCCAATGATTGACCAGATGCCTCTTTCTCCCATAACTCTGCCCACCACACGCACACCAGCGACCCTAATACACAGGACAATGCTTTTAATTCTACTCCCATGCAAATATTCTCCTGTTGACAACACAATCCTCTATCAACACAACCTCTTTCTTTCAGTCCACAGGGTTCGCTGCAGATACCTTATTCGGTGTTTGTCCAAATATGATTTGGACACGCAACAGGCATTTGATGGCACTGGGCCCGTACTTGCTGGAGTTTAGAAGAGATGATGGGGATTTCCCGAATAGTGAAAGGCCTGGACATTTCCACGAGTGGGAGAGACAAGGAACAGAGGGCACATCCTTTAGAAAGGAGTTGAGGAATTTCTTTAGTCAGAGCGTGGTGAACTTGTGGAATTCATTGCCACAGACAGCTGGGGAGGCAAAGTTATCGGGTATTTTTAAGATGGAGCTTGACAGATTCTTGATTAGTACGGGTGTCAAGGGTTATCGGGATAAGGCAGGAGAAGGGTTGAGAGGGAAAGATAGTTCAGTCAGCATTGAATGGTGGATTGGATTTGATGGGTAGAATGGCTTAATTATCCTATAACTTCTGAACGTAATATGAACTGTTACTGTTTTGAATTCAAGAAAAAAGATGATTAACTCACCACGCTGAAGTAAATCTGATGTTGAAAATTAACATGGAGTCTCACAAATTGATTGCCTTGCCCATAATCATCAACAATGATAATTAATTACCACACTGGATTTACCATTGTTTTTGGTAGCTTCAGCCCCAAACAACTAAATACACAAGGAAATGTAGGGGAGTAAAATCAAGATCAAAATTACAGCCTGAAGAAGGGTCTTGACCCAAAACATCACCCGTTCCTTCTCTCCAGAGATGCTGCCTGTCCCGCTGAGTTACTCAAGAATTTTGTGTCTATCTTCATTACTAAATTGATTCCTTTCATCTTTTTGCTGGTGTAAGCAAAGTCTCAAAAATTAATTGCCACTGTCTTGGGAGGTCTGTGACCCAAATAGATGAAAACAAGGGCTTAAAAATGAATATAAAAAATAGGCATCTGCATTCTATGAATGCTCAGTAGATGGCATTCTAGTAACAGCAAACTAGGTTGCCTTCAATAAAGAATTTAACCTATTTATGGTCATGAGCAAAATAAAATCAATTTTCAGAATCAGATTTTATTCGCCAAGTATGTTTTGCAAAATACAAGGAATTTCACTGGCCTGGTCAGTCATACAATTAAAAGCAACAGATCACTCAAAACCACATTTTAACTTGAACATTCACCACAGTGACTCCTACACATTCCTCGCTGTGATGGAAGGCGAAATAAAGTTCAAGTCCTTCCTTTTGTTCTTCCTCGGTTGGAGGCCTCGAGCCCTCCGTTGGGACGGTCTTGACTCCCGCGTTCGGGCCGTCCACGTCGAGGCGATCAGCTCCTGCAACGGGGGTTGTCAGCTCCCCCTCGCCAGGCGATCAAACCTCGCGTCAGGGCTGGTCAAACCTTCTGCGGCGTTGGAGCTCCCGACTAGCCTCTTCCGAGACTGCGAGCCCTTGATGGTAAGTCCGCAGGCTGCGGTGGGAGTGATCCCAGGCAAGGGATCCGCTCCGATGTTAAGTCTCACCAGGGGCTCACGACAGTCCGAGGAGGCCCCCAGCTCCAGCGATGGTAGGCCGCAGAGCCTGGAGAATGTGATCCGAAAAATTGATCACAGGTAGGAACTTGAAAAAAAGTTTCCCCCAGTCCCCAGTCCCCTCCCCCCTCCCCCCCACATAAAACAAACCGAAGTACATTTAAACAAACTTTTAACAAACTTTTAAAAATAACACAAAGATGAAAAAGCGAACAGTCTGCTGGCAGGGCTGCCATCTCCCTGGCGCCTCTGGTGGTCACATTTCAATGAATAAATTACAGAAAAAAAGTTTCAAGCTTTTTTTCTGATCATGGCACAGTGATTGTAAGTACCTAGAATTAGGAAGGAGCAATTTTACATACTTACGGGTGACGTTTCTTCCGAGACATTTCTTCCGACTGCTGAAGAAGGGTCTCGACCCGAAATGTCCGCATTCCTTCTCTCCAGAGATGTTGCCTCTCCTTGTGAGTTACTCCAGCATTTTGTGTCTAGCCCAGAACCACACTTACTCTCTGAATGGAGAAGTTCTGCAAAGTGATTGTCCAATCTGCATTTTGAATCTCCATTGTAGAGGAGGCCACACTGTTCATAAGTGATAGGCCGTTCGGCCCATCAAGTCCGCTCTGTCATACTGCTAACAATTTAAAAAAACGAACAGTCGATAACAGGAAGGTGTGGGAGATGCAGGGTTCAGAGAGAATTACATTTTCTGATCTTAAATATTCAAACTTCAGAGTGAGGAATTTCATTCAGGGTCAACACCAGATTCAGTGACATCATTTCATTCTGAGCCACGAGCCAGGACATCTTAGCTCAGCATGGAATGAAATTGGAGAAATCACTTAATAAATTATTATTTTACTCCTGCACACTGCTCTCCCCTCTCCACCTATGATACGATACGATAGAACTTTATTTATCCCAGGAGGGATATTGAGGGAACCCTCATAGTAATTTTATTTCTTGTCATCTGTCCCAATATCTCCTTATGTAGTCAAGAAGCTATCCTGATCTACCATGAAACGCTGCTATATTAAGGGGGGTTGATGGCATGATTAATAAACTATCCAAGTACAAAATCAGAGATTGGAATGAGATGGATCAAGTTTGTGCCAGTTACAGTATGTGACGGACATAAGGCAGCACAGTGGCGCAGCGGTAGAGTTGCTGCCTCACAGCACCAGAGACCCAGGTTCGATCCTAACCATGGGTGCTGTCTGTATTGCATTTGAACGTTCTCCATGTGACCGTGTGGGTTTTCCCCGGGGTTGGCCACGATCTCATTTTGCTCCTACCATCAGAAAATAGGTAAAGGAATCTGAAAGATGTGACCACCAGATTCAAGGATAATTTCCTCCCAGTGTCCATCAGGGTTTTGAACACCTCACGCCACTAACCTCAGCAATTATGAATGTCTTTGCTTGCAATAAGGACATATTGTTTTATACTAGTAAAAAATATATCTCATCTGGTGTTTAAAAAGGAACTGCAGATGCTGGAAAATCGAAGGTAGACAAAAATGCTGGAGAAACTCAGCGGGTGAGGCAGCATCTATGGAGCGAAGGAAATAGGTGACATTTCGGGACGAGTCTGTGTATTGCGTTTATGGGCCTGTTAGGGTGCTGCAAGTAAAAATGGCATTGTTCCATTGTTGGTATATATGACAACTAGGCACCCTTGACTCCTGATGTCCACATTGTCTTTTTAGGTGGTACCAGTGAGTGTAGGAGATACCTCAGAGAAAAACATTATTAATTTCAACAGTGCATCCTACAGACAGAGCTACAATGGAACAATGGTTCATTATTGCCATGTATGCACTACACTGCAAATTTTTTTATTGTTAGTTTAGTTTAGAGATACAGCGAAGAAACAGGCCCACCGAGCCCGCTCCGACCAGCGATCCCCGCACATTAACACCACCTTACACACACCAGGGACAATTTACATTGATACCAAGCCAATTAACCTACAAACTTGGACGTCTTTGGAGTGTGGGAGGAAGCCGCAGATCACGGACAAAGCCCACGCAGGTCACGGGGAGAACGTACAAACTCCGTACGGACAGCATCCGTAGTCAGGATCGAACCCGAGTCTACTGGCACTGTTAGGCAGTAACTCTACCACTGCGCTACCGTGCTGCCCTATACATAGCTCACAAATGCACCAATCGCCATATTTTGGCGCCATTTGATGGCCCACTGGGTCTTAGTTCCCAGCAGCTCATTGGGTCTATGCCTGTTTGGCTCCGCAGCGCATCCAGAAGCCTAGTTTCAGTCACAATATTCTAGTGGAGAGGGGAGTGGATGTTGAAGCTAGTAACATGCACTTTAAGGAAGTAATCAAGCATTCTTCATAGGAAGATCAATGGGGTAGATTTCCTGCAGCATATTATCGTTTGATATATAATTAACTGAACTATCGAACAATGGAGCTAGGCTGGAAGTCGAGAAAAAGAATTTGTTTTGGCACAGCACGAGGACCCAACTGAAACTTGAACTCAGGATCAGATGAAAAGCTATACTTTATAATCTACGAACCTATCTCCATTGACGTATTACAAGTAATCCATTCCACCTCTTTTGTTTTTCTGTTTTTTTTTTGTAACTATATAAAAAAAAAGAAAAAAACGAATCAATGTCTTGTTTGATCAAATCTTGAAAATAAAATGCTTTGAACTTATCAACAGAAAAATATTCATTTTCATTATAATTGCTTTGAAGAGCTGAGTGTAATGAATTTTGGTTATTTTTTTACATGCGCAGTGAAGTCCAATGCTGTGAAGTTATTCTTCCATACTATGTATTAGGAGCAGACTAGTCACTGTCTGCTGGTGCTTGGCTATATCTGACACAGCCTATATATGCACTGTACAGTCCAAAGTCTCTTTAGAGAGATGCAACGCGCAAACAGGTCCTTTGTCGCAGCGAGTCTGCGCCAACCAGTGATTATCCCGCAAGCTGACACTAAACTACACACTATGGACAATTTGACACCTTACTGAAGCCAATTACCCTATAAACCTGTTTGCCTTTGGTGTGTGGGAAGAAACCGGAATAAACCCATGCGGTCACAGGATGTACAAACTCCAAACAGACATGACCCGAAGTCTGGATTGAACCTGGGTCTCTGGCGCTGAAAGGCAGCAGCTCTACCGCTGCACCACCATGTTGCCCCGTTATTACACAGCCGTTACACAACTTGATCTCTTTCCAGTCAGATCTGGGTGAATCGGAGTTGTACGTCCGAAAGGGCAAGCAGTTAATTTGATGTCAAGTTTGTCTGGCATGCTGAGCCCGGTGAGTGATAGGTAGATACCGGTGAGGGGTGGGTGGTGAAAGGCTGATGGTTGGACAAAGGCCGTAGACGAAGTGAAAAAGGTCTGAGATAAAGATGGACGAGGTGCAATGTTGAAGCTAGAGGGAGGAATATAGGTAGGGGGAGGGGGGGAGGAGGAAGGGGTGAAATGGGTGCAAGTCCAGGTTGGTCACAAGGAGGAGGGACTAAGGAAGGAAGCGAGGGTTGTTTGTAGTTTATGTTACCAAAAATTAGAGAATTCAATGTTCATCCAGTTAGGTTGTAAGCTACGCAAACGGTATATATAAGCAAATAAACAGGAGATACCGTGACTTAAGTAGGTGACGGTTTTGATCAAAGCTCTTTTGCATCATGAACAACGAGCAGTTGTACATAAACCTTCTTTGCAGATAAATATCATCAACTCTTACCTCAGTGAGATGGGTCGAGTCAGGTATCGTGCCCTTTATCATGTATCTGTACACTGTGGACGGCTCGATTGTAATCATGCATAGCCTTTCCGCTGACTGGTTAGCACGCAACAAAAGCTTTCCACTGTACCACAGTGCATGTGGCAATAAACTTCTCCCCTCTCCCATCAGGCAGGAAGTGTGAAAATGCTTGTCTCCAGATTCAGTGACAGTTTCTTCCCAGCTGTTATCAGGCAACTGAACCATCCTACCACCAATTAGAGAGAGTACTGACCCACCATACGTCATTGGAGACAGACTATCTTTAATTGGATTTTGCTGGACTTTATCTTGCACTAAACATTAGTCCCTTTATCCAATCACTGTCCACTGTGGATGGCTTGATTCTACTCATGTATAGTCTTTTTGCTGACTGGATAGCATGCAAAAAAAAGGTTTTCTTTTTGCCTTGGTACACGTGACAATAAACTAAACTAAACTAAACTAATGTAATGATTTGGGATTCTTCACTGAGTTTCCCTTTACATTGTCATGGAAGATCAGTAACATTCACATGACAATCATAAAAAAACTCAACAACGGCACGGTGGTGCAGTGGGAGAGTTGCTGCCTTACAGCGCTTGGAGCGCCAGAGACCCGGGTTCGATCCCGACTATAGGTGCTTATCTGTATGGAGCTTGTACGTTTTTCCCTTGACAGCATGAGTTTTCTCCGAGATCTTCGGTTTCCTCCCACACTCCAAAGATGTGCAGGTTAATTGACTTGGTGTAAGTGTAAATTGTCCATAGTGTGTGTAGGATAATGTTAATGTACGGGGATCGTTGGTCTGCTTGGACTCGGTGAAGGGCCTGTTTCCGTGCTGTATCTCTAAACTAAACTAAACTAAACTAAACTAAACTAAACTAAACTAAACTAAACTAAACTAAACTAAACTAATATTGTAACAATGGTGGCAAACTTGCCTCTACAGAAGTGCTGTTTAATACATCAGCATGTCATGTTGGTGTCTACCATCCACCTCATTGGTGACCCTCGGACTATATTTGAGCAGACTTTACCTTGCACTAAACGTTATTCCCTTATCATGTATCTGTACACTGTAAGTGGATCGAGTGTAATCATGTATTGTCTTTCTGCTGACTGGTTAGCACGCAACAAAAGCTTCTCACTGCACCTCGGTACACGTGACAATAAACTAAACCACTAGGGGCGCTGCACTGGCAGCAGCCTCTGCCTACAGCCTGTCTGTTATTTCTGTCTTTTTTATTATTTTTAGTTAGTCCAAAGTGTTGTATTGGGGGAAACTTTTACTTTTCTATGTGGGGGAGGGGGGCAGGGTAAGGGGGAAACCGTTTCTCAGCCTCTTCCTGGCGGGGACGCGACTATTTCTCCGAGTCGCGTCCTCGCCCCCCACCTCGCGGCCTACCAGCTGGATCGGAGCGGCCTTTCCTGCCGGGGACCGGGGACCGGACCTGGGCTGCTACAGCGGCGGTGCAGCGCTGGAGTCACCGCGGAGCGGGCGATACCTACCTGGGTCGCCGTTGGAGCTCCGGAGCGTTGAGCCGTTGCTCCAACATCGAGGAGCTCTGGTGCGGAGAGCTTCCAACGCGGGCGGCGCTGACGGCCATCGTGGAGTCCTGGGGCGCCTTGCAGAGGGTCTCCAGCAGCAGTCTCCACCCGGCGCGGCCTGCGGACTTTGGAAGCCGCCGACTCCGGTAGGAGGGGGCCGACTCTGTGTCCACGCCGCTGAGGACGTCCCGCAGCCCCGACGTCGGACTTTTAACACCCCGGCGTGCGGTCCTGAACATCGGGCCGCCCGTAGCGGCAACTGCGGAGGGCTTGGGGAGGCCCTGACCACGGGGAACAGTGGAGGAAGAGACTGACTTTGGTGCCTTCCCACACAGTGGGAAACATTGATTCTGCTGTGTGGGGATGTTTTATGTTAAACCCTATAGTGTGTTGTGTCCTGTTGATTTTTATTGTATGGCTGTATGGTAATTCATTTCACTGTGCCATCAGGCACATGTGACAATTAAATCTATCTTGAATCTTGAATCTTGAATCTTGAAGTGAACCTATTCAATAGAGACACACCTTGCACAGCAATAGTTCATGTGATTCCTTTCTGACTGCATTCCTCCTTCCTCAAAGTGCTGACTCGTCCTGATCCAAGGACACTAGCTCCCTTGTGAACCCAGCCGATTAGTAGCTTTGCCAGCTGCTCAAATGGGGGAGTGAACACAGTCTTGTTAGCGCTTTACATCCATATGCTCACTTCTGGCATTGGAGAGATTTTCCTTCTTAACCAGAACAGTTGCCAGGGCTGTTGGGATCAATCAGAGCATTGAGTATAGACGTTGGGAGGTCATGTTGCAGTTGTACAAAACATAGGGGCGGCCGTGTTTGGAGTATTGTGTTCAGTTGTGCACCATGTGATAAGAAAGATGTTGTCAAGCTGGAAAGGGTACAGAGAAGATTTCCAAGGATGTTGCCTGGACTCGAGGGCCTGAGCCCCCGGGAGGGGTTGAGCAGGCTAGGGCTCTATTCCTTGGAGCTCAGGAGGAGGAGAAGTGATCTTATAGAGGTGTACAAAATCATGAGAGGAATAGATCGGGTAGAGGCACAGAGTCTCTTGCCCAGAGTAGGGGAATCGAGAACCAGAGGACATAGGTTTAAGGTGAAGGGGGAAAGATAAGAACCCGAGGGGTAACCTTTTCACGCAAAGGGTGGTGGGTGTATGGACTGAGCTGCCAGAGGAGGTAGTTGAGGCAGGGATTATCGCAACATTTAAGAAACAGTTAGACCGATACAGTACATGGATAGGTTTAGAGGGATGTGGCCAAGCGCAGGCAAGTGGGACAAGTATAGGTGGATTTAGAGATACAGTGTGGAAACGGGCCCTTCAGCCCACCAAGTCTATGCTGACCGCTGAACCCTGTACACTAACACTATCCCATACACCAGGGACAATTTTACACTTTTGCCGAAGGCAATGAACCTACGTCTTTGGAGTGTGGGAGGAAACCGGAGCACCCGGAGAAAACCCACAAGGCCACAGGGAGAACGTGCAAACTCTCTACAGACAGCACCCGTAGTCAGGATTCGAACAAGGGTCTCTGGCGCTGTGAGGCAGCAACTCTACCGCTGCGCCATTGTGCCATCCTGAAGAAGGAGATGGTGATCTGCCAGGTTATACACAGATGAGGAGTGTTACAAACTACCTCCACTGTCATCACATTCGCAAGGATGCATCTCGGGTACGGATGCAATGATTTCTATGTGGTCTCAGATTGCAATTTCTCTATGGTGCCAATTACTGATGATCTTGTCCGTGTTGTCGTTTGGTGAATATATAACCACCAGGAACTGCATTAAAATTGTACACAATGTTCAAGAAGGAACTGCAGATGCTGGAAAATCGAAGGTAGACAAAAGTGCTGTAGAATCTCAGCAGGTGCGGTAGCCCTTAAAATTGTACAATCTCATAGAAACATAGAAAATAGGTGCAGGAGTAGGCCATTCGGCCCTTCGAGCCTGCACCGCCATTCAATATGATCATGGCTGATCATCCAACTCAGTATCCCATCCCTGCCTTCTATCCATACCCCCTGATCCCTTTAGCCACAAGGGCCACATCTAACTCCCTCTTATAGCCAATGAACTGGCCTCAACTACCATATGTGGCAGAGAATTCCACAGATTCACCACTCTCTGTGTGAAAAATGTTTTTCTCATCTCGGTCCTAAAAGATTTCCCCCTTATCCTTAAACTGTGACCCCTTGTTCTGGACTTCCCCAACATCGGGAACAATCTTCCTGCATCTAGCCTGTCCAAGCCTGCTCATTTCACTTGCAGCAGTTGCGAAGAGCCGTTTAATCTTCCTTGAATTGAAGTGTAACTATCAGATGCTAAATCACCATCAACTTTTAACTCATAAGAATACATTTTGCGATCTGCAGCAGAAGAAACAAGTGTACTAATACATTCACTGTCTCGACTAATTTCCCTTGAGTCAAAGGAATGAACACATAAAAATAATTTCATTGAAGGTTGCATTAGTCTTGGAATTTTATGTTTTTAATTTGTAAAGGTCTAGCTTTGGTTACTGGAAAACAGAACAGACATTTACATGCAAGTGGTGAGCCGATGTGGTGGTGACGAGAAGAACACAAGGTGGCGCTGCATTAGCGTTGCTGCCATAAGGGGCTGTTCCACTGTACGAGTTCATTCAAGAGTTACCCCTGATTCGAACTCGGAGGATTACGGTGATGGCCACTCGTGGGTACTCGGGGCTCTCATGGACATTTTTCAACATGTTGAAAAATCTTCATGAGTCTTCACAAGCTTACCGCGTTCCCTGAGTACCCGCCGTTAGCGTTACGAGCCACCAAGAGGTGTCCCGAGCTCCGACGTACCCGCTACGTACATTCAATGTGCTTACCACGAGTTTGATTTTTTTTTAAACCCAGGAGAGCTCTTGGGTGAACTCGTAGAGTGGGACAGGGCCATTACAGTGCTTAGAAACATAGACAAATAGGTGTAGGGCCATTCGGCTCTTTGAGCCAGCATCGCCATTCAATACACAAGGATACACGCACATACACACACACACATACATATACATACATGATCTTGGACCTCAATGATTGTTTCACTGGCACTGTGCTTCAAATTACTTTACACTTATGATCTCTGTTTATTGACGTATATCTTAAATAACTTTTATTTAGTTTATTTTCTTGTTTACAGAGTACAATATTTACATATTCTGTTGTTCTGCTGCGAGTAAGAATTTCATTGCCCTGTCTGGGACATATGACAATAAAACACAGTCTGAAGAAGGGTCTCGACCTGAAACGTCACCCATTCCTTCTCTCTATGGATGCTGCCTGTACAGTTGAGTTATTCCAGCATTTTGTGTCTACCTGACAATATAACACTCCTGGCTCTTGACCCTGGCTGCCTCTGCCGCTGAGTTACTCAAACACATTGTCTTTGTGTTTGTAAACCAGTGTCTGCAGTTCGAAGGTAGACACAAACTGCTGGAGAAACTCAGCGGGTGAGGCAGCATCTTTGGAGAGAAGGAACGGGCGACGTTTCGGGTCGAGGCCCTTCTTCAGACCAGTTTGTTATGTCTACAATAATAAGCTGGAATGATAATTCAGAAAACGCACCGTTTCTTGGCAATGTCTGAAACACTTATACTCTGAACTTTTTCACTGGTAAAACAGTAACTCTATATCTGTTTCTCTCAGCGAGAGATCACTGAATTATGTATAAACGCGACTTTAGAGGCAGAAACCCTACAGTTTGTTCGGATGAGGAATGAGAAAAGTACAATAAGAGGATCGCTTTCCCATTGTGAACAATGAACACGCTGGTTTGTACACCATCTTGTGCCAGAGGCTAAGATCAATTCAAGTCAAGTTGAGTTTAGAGCCCCAGGCTCATACACATACAGGTGCAATGAAAATCATGCATAGACTCACAGGCACATAGACACACACACACACACACACACACACACACACACACACACACACACACACACACACATACATATACACACACACACACACACACACACACACACACACACACACACACACACACACACACACACAAACACCAATTATACATACACTTCGCATCAATTCCACAAGATAGTGAAGACAGAAAGACTGTGCAAAAAAATCAAGATATTCGTGCAGAACACAATGAGAAAACTTTAGGTTTTGATGTTAGACAGGAAACTTTCGAATTTCCAAAGAGTCAAGAGAGTTTTATTGTCATGTGTCCCAGATAGGACAATTACATTCTTGCTTGCTGCAGCACAACAGAATATGGAAACATAATACAGAACAGGAGATAAAAGTTCAGTGTGTCTATATACCTTAGACCATACATGTACACAATAAATAAACAGATAAAGTGCAATAGGCTGTTATTATTCAGAGTTTGTTTGATGGTGAATTTAATAGCCTGATGGCTGTGGGGAAGAAGCTGTTCCTGAACCTGGATGTTCCAGATTTCAGGCTCCTGTACCTTCTTCCCAATGGCAATGGGGAGATGTGTGTGTGGCCAGGATGGTGTGGATCCTTGATGATGTTGGCAGCCTTTTTGAGGCAGCGACTGCGATAGATCCCCTCGATGGTGGGGAGGTCAGAGCCGATGATGGACTGGGCAGTGGTCACAACTTTCTGCAATCTTTTCCGCTCCTGGACATTCAAATTGCCGAACCAAGCCACGATGCAACCGGTCAGCATGCTCTCTACTGTGCGCCTGTAGAAGTTCGAGAGAGTCCTCCTTGACGTACCGATTCTCAGTAGTCTTCTCAAGAAGTAGAGGCGCTGATGTGCTTTCTTTATGATTGCATCAGTGTGCTGGGACCAGGAAAGATCTTCGGAAATATGTACACCCTTTCCACCATCGTCCCGCTGATATAAACGTGATTGTGGGTCCCTATCCTACCCCTTCCAAAGTCCTACTTCAAAGAAGGCCATTTTGATTCACAAAACATCATGATCAGCACAGACAATGTGGGCCAAAGGGCCTGATCCTGTACTGTACTTTTTTTAATGTGTAGGAAAGAACTGCAGATGCTGGTTTAAACCGAAGGTACACAAAATGCTGGAGTAACTCAGCGGGACAGGCGGCATCTCTGGAGAGAAGGAATGGGTGACGTTTCGGGTCAATAGATAATAGACAATAGACAATAGGTGCAGGAGTAGGCCAGTCGGCCCTTCGAGCCAGCACCGCCATTCAATGTGATCATGGCTGATCATTCCCAATCAGTACCCCGTTCCTGCTTTCTCCCCATATCCCCTGACTCCGCTATTTTTAAGAGCCCTATCTAGCTCTCTCTTGAAAGCATCCAGAGAACCTGCCTCCACCGCCCTCTGAGGCAGAGAATTCCACATTTGAGACCCTTCATCAGACTGGTCATAGTTCCGTTTAGTTTAGTTCAGTTTATTGTCACGTGTACCTAGGTACAGTCTTCTTCTTCTCATCGAGTCCACACACAAGATTAGAAGTTGTTGAACCAGAACTGAACACAAACGTCTCGGCGTCTGCATACAATGGTGTCTGTCTTGTGCTTCTTGTGCGTAGCGGTGGAAAGATTGGTGGAAACAGGGCTGCAACGTGAACGCTCTTTCCTTGACCCCCTAGGTAAAGTGAACAGCTTTTGTTGCATGCTAACCCGGTTTAAGTTTAGATTTATTACTGCCACGCGTTCTGAAAACACGTGCAGTGAAAAGCTTTGTTTTGCACGCTATCCATTAGATGTGGTGTACGTAAATACATTCAAGCCAAACTCAAGTACAATAGACAGAGCAAAGGGGAAGATACAGAGTGCAGAGTGTAGCTGTCAGCATTACAGCGCACAGAGTGGTCCATAGTGTTCCGTGGCTGAGGTCGGATCAGGGTTGTGCAGGTCGGTTCATGAATCTGATGATTGTAGGAATGTAGCAGTTCCTGAAGCTGGTAGCATGAGGCTTAAGGCCATTGTTCCTCCTGCCTGATGGTAGCAGCTTCCCTGAAGCCATCAGGCTATTAAACACCTCAACCTCCAAACTACATAGACTTGGGGACACTGCTTTTGGCTTTATGCACCACTATTGTTTGTTTCTGCGTGTATCTACTGTATGAGCGTGTGTGTGTGTATATACGTTGCAGGAAGGAACTGCAGATGCTGGTTTAAACCGGATAGACACAAAATGCTGGAGTAACTCAGCGGGACAGGCAGCATCAACCCTGTCTCGACCCGAAACATCACCCATTCCTTCTATCCAGAGATGCCTCCTGACCCATTGAGTTACTCCAGCATTTTGTGTCTGTCTTGAGTATATATACTGAATTTCGTTTCTCGTTTGTTATATTGTTTACAGAGTACTATGTTTACATATTCTGTCGTGCGACTGCAAGTAAGAATTTCATTGCTGTCAGGGACAGAACAGTTGCGTTAACGCCAGTCAGCGGAAAGACTATACATGATTACAATCAGTCTGTACACAGTGGACGGCAGGATTGTAATCATGTATTATCTTTCCACTGAGTGGTTAGCACGCAACTAAAAGCTTTTCACTGAACCTCGGTGCACGTGACAATAAACTAAACTAAACATCTATATTACTAAAAGTCTCATCTTGACCACTTCCTGTTGCACTGTATATTGATTTTAGAAAAAACCGCTGCCACTTACGGCTGTGATTTTTGGCCATCTTACTCAGAGTCCCCCTCCGCTGGTCAGGACAAGAGGATGTTTCCCATCGATTAAAAATAAAAGTGTTATTAGTGTTTAAATAATGCTGAGATTCTCTCTCCTGACGGCCACGCCCCTTCTCTCTCCTGAAGGCCACGCCCCTAAAACCCGGAAGTGTGGAGGTGCCTCAGTTCTCTGCAAGATGGAGGAGCGAGAGGTTGCAATTCTCAGTCTGAGCTGTGAATAACACTGGACACATGTCTACTAAACTGTGAGTGGTTTTACTGACCTGTCAGTGACCTTAATGTGGTTTGAAAATGTAGTTTGAAAATGCAAAAGTGTTTTTTGGTTTGAGAATGCAAAAGTTGCCTTGCCTAATTGAAAAGTTGGTTTGAAAATGCAAAAGTTGCCTTTCCGTCTATATAATTAAAAGTCTAATTTTGACCACTTCCTGTTTGCGCTGTATATTGATTTTAGGAAAAGCGCTACCACATACAGCTGTGATTTTTGGCCATGTTACTCAGAGTCCCCCTCCGCTCATCAGGTGCTGAGGATTTTTCCCATCCATGAAAAATAAAAGTGTTATTAATGTTTAAAAAAATGTTGGGATTCTCTCTCCTGTCAATCACGCCATGAAGGCCATTCCCTTCTGGTGGGAGGGACTATAAAACCTGGAAGTGTGGGCTTGGCTCAGTCTCTGCAAGAAGAGAGGGAGAGGTCACTACTCTCTGCCTTTAGTGGCCTTGCACCCTGCTTGAAATGGTATGAAACTGCATTTGAATTTGGTGGCCTTGCACCCTGCTTGAAATGGTATGAAACTGCACTCGAATTTGGTGTCTTTGCACCCTGCTTGAAGTGGTATGACACCGCACTCGAATTTGGTGGCCTTGCACCGTGCTTGAAGTGGCAGGAAACTGCACTTGAAAACTGCACTAGAATTTGGTGGCCTTGCACCCTGCTTAAAGTGGTATGAAATTGCACTTGAATTTGGTGCCCTTCCGTGTGAAGCTGAGACCCAACGGGTCCCACTTAGTCTAGTATAACAATAAAACTCTCTGTTTAAGAAGGGACTGCAGATGCTGGAAAATCGAAGGTAACAAAAATGCTGGAGAAACTCAGCTGGTGAGGCAGCATCTTTGGAGCGAAAGAAAAAGGCAACGTTTCGGCACAAGACACTTCTTCAGACTAATGTGGGGGTGGGTGGGGGGGGGCGGGAAGAAGAAAGGAAGAGGTGGAGACTGTGGGTTGAGGGAGAGCTGGGGAGGGGAAAGACGGAGAAAGCAGGGACTACCTGAAATTGGAGAAGTCAATGTTCATACCGCTGGGGTGCCAACTATCCAAGCGAAATATGAGGTGCTGCTCCTCCAGTTTACGGTGGGACTCACTCTGGCCATGGAGGAGGTTCAGGACAGAAAGGTTGGATTCAGAATGGAAGGGGGAGTTGAAGTGCTGCTTTGGTTCTTCGATGGAGTCAAGGGGGGAGGTAAAGCGACAAGTGTGGTATTTCCTGTGGTTGCAAGGGAAAGTGCCAGGAGAGGGAGTGGTTTGGGTGGGAAGGGACAAATTGGCCAGGAGTTACGGAGGGAGCGGTCTCTGCGGAAAGCAGACAGGGAAGGAGATGGGAAGATGTGGCCAATGGTGGGATCCCGTGGGAGGTGGTGAAAATGACAGAGGAATATCTGTTGTAATAAAACTCAATTCAATTTTCAATTCAATTTAAAAACTTTATTGACATGATAAAAAAACATTGTTATATTGCCAAAGTATAAAACATGACATACATGTTTAAAATGCATAAGTATAAATACAAGTATACAGTGCATGGATAGATATGTCCCTGTACATAAACTCGCAATAGGCCTATAGCCCTTTATTGATTGCTACACGTTCTTGCAGCTGTAAGCAGTACAACACAATAGCAAGTTTAGCAATTCAATATTAATTTCTTAGTGTTAGTTAATGTCAATTAGTGTGTGCGTACATATGTGCATGTTGGTCATTCACCGTCTCTCAGGTTATGGCATGCTGTATTGTGCACCAAGATGTACCATAACTCTCTCTCTCTCTCTCTCTCTCTGTCTCTCTCTCTCTCTCTCTCTGTCTCTCTCTCTGTCTCTCTCTCTCTGTCTCTCTCTCTGTCTCTCTCTCTCTCTCTCTCTCTCTCTCTCTCTCTCTCTCTGTCTCTCTCTCTCTCTCTCTCTGTCTCTGTCTCTGTCTCTGTCTCTGTCTCTGTCTCTGTCTCTGTCTCTGTCTCTGTCTCTCTGTCTCTGTCTCTGTCTCTGTCTCTGTCTCTGTCTCTGTCTCTGTCTCTGTCTCTGTCTCTCTCTGTCTCTGTCTCTGTCTGTCTCTCTCTGTCTGTCTCTCTGGTCTCACTGTGTCTCTGGTCTCTGGTCTCTGGTCTCTGTGTCCCTGGCCTCTCTGTTTCTGTCTCGCTCTCTCGCCCTCTCTGTCTGTGTGTCTCTCTCTCTGTCTCTCTCTCTGTCTCTCTCTCTGTCTCTCTCTCTGTCTCTCTCTCTGTCTCTCTCTCTCTCTCTCTCTCTCTCTCTCTCTCTCTCTCTCTCTGGTCTCTCTGTGTCTCTGGTCTCTCTGTGTCTCTGGTCTCGCTCTGTCTCGCTCTCTCTCCCTCTCACAATCAAGCCGCCACAGTGTGCACTAGTGCCTCATGATCGTGATGTGCTGAACAAGACCGAAAGCTCATTAGGACTTTTGAGGCAACAAAATCACAACTTAATAATAATTTGATGTGCTACGATTATTTTGAAATATGTACTGTTCCTTCCAGCTAATTAAACGGTCCCAAGCTGCTTATTACCAATATTTTCTGGTACATCATTATTGTACGGTTGAACTACTAAACAATTTGTGTTTCAAGACCAAACGCTGCCAAGGGGTAGTTTACCCAGATCCTTAATGAGTCAACAGAGAATCACAGTGAAGCCAAACACTATTCCCAAAATATATATCACAGTCTACTTTTAATTAAGCTTGGTTTATTTTTTCCCCAGAAGCTATGTTGACTGAAATTAATTTGATATTTAGTATACTATTTAATAATCAAAGTATTCCTGGCAATAGAATATGTATAATGGGCAACTATTGTGGGCTTTTCTGTATTTAACAAGATTAGTTTAGTTCAGTTTAGTTTAGAGATACAGCGCGGAAACAGGCCCTTTGGCCCACCAAGTCCGCACAGACCAGCGGTCCACACATGCACACTAACACTATCCTGAGCCAGTCAAGCGACTATTTTTACATTTATACCAAGCCAAGCCAAGCCAAGCCAAGCCAAGCCAAGCCAAGCCAAGCCAAGCCAAGCCAAGCCAAGCCAAGCCAAGCCAAGCCAAGCCAAGCCAAGCCAAGTCGTCAAGTGAGTTTATTGTCATGTGTCCCTTATAAGACAATGAAATTCTTGCTTTGCTTCAGCACACAGAACATAGTAGGCATTTACTACAAAACAGATCAGTGTGTCCATATACCATAATATAAATAGATACACACATGAATAAATAAACTGATAAATTGCAAATAACAGATAATGGGTTATTAATAATCAGAGTTTTGTCCGAACCAGGAAACAGAAGATCTCGGAGAAAACCCACGCAGGTCACGGGGAGAATGTACAAACTCCTTATAGACAGCACCCCTGCTCAGAATCGAACACGGGCCTCTGCTGTAAGCGCTGTAAGGCAGCAACTCTACCACTGCGCCACCATGTCGCTCAAGATTATTTGCTCTAATACAGCCCTAGCTGGTTTATAGCCAATAGATTTGATGGAATGACTCTCATCCTGCGTAGCCCGAGGAGGTCTTAATATGTTCTGACACTAACAAATTTATAATTTTGAAAAATATTCACATGAACTGATCGTGAACCCAGGTGGTGAAGATATATATTCAGAGTATTTCTGACATGAGTACGCCATAGGAAGAACTTTTTTCTTGAGCTATAGTGAAATGATATGTGATACATATCATATTTTGCTTGGGCAGCCTGCACCCTGCTGGTATGAATATTGACTTTTCTAACTTCAAAGTAACTTCAAGTAACCCTTGCTTTCCTTCTGTCCCCATCCCTTCCCCTTCCTAGTTCTCCGTTTTCACACCTTACCCTTCCTTATCTCTGTATTTCACTCTCCCCTGACTCAGTCTGAAGAAGGAACTTGACCCGAAAACATCACCCACTCCTTCTATCCAGAGATGCTGCCTGTCCCGCTGAGTTACTCCAGCATTTTGTGTCTATCTTTGATGAGAGATGATACATTTCATCTGCACTGTCCTGATCTAGATTCCACAGAATTGTATTTAAAAGGAAATATAACCATATAACATATAACAATTACAGCACGGAAACAGGCCATCTTGGCCCTACAAGTCCGTGCCGAACAAATCCCCTTAGTCCCACCTGCCTGCACTCATACCATAACCCTCCATTCCCTTCTCATCCATATGCCTATCCATTTATTTTTAAATGATACCAATGAACCTGCCTCCACCACTTCCACTGGAAGCTCATTCCACACCGCTACCACTCTCTGAGTAAAGAAGTTCCCCCTCATATTACCCCTAAACTTCTGTCCCTTAATTCTGAAGTCATGTCCTCTTGTTTGAATCTTCCCTATTCTCAAAGGGAAAAGCTTGTCCAATATCATCTGATTGAATATTAAGAATATCAAAATGTGTTAGAAATCTAGGAAACATATTTGCCCACAAGTTACAGGTAGAGGAACAATGTTCTGGGCGGCACGGTGGAGCAGCAGTAGAGCTGCTTCCTTACAGCACCGGAGACCCAGGTTCAATCCTGACTACAGGTGTGTGCCTGTGCGGAGTTTGCACGTTCTGCCCGTGACCTGTGTGGGGTTTCTCCGAGTTTATTCCAGTTTCCTCCCACACTCCAAAGATGTACAGGTTTGTAGGTTAATTGGCTTGGTATAAATGTCAAGTCAAGTCAAGTCAAGTTTATTCGTCACATACACATACGAGATGTGCAGTGAAATGAAGAGTGGCAATGCTCGCGGACTTTGTGCAAAAAGACAAACAAACAAACAACCAAACAAACTGCAAACAGAATGGAACAGAATCACATATTCTTTTTCATATTAAATATTGTGGGCGGAAGGAAAAAGGGAAAAAAAATCAGCAATTAAAAAAAAAGCAGTAGAGTGGTTCAGTAAAGTTAGTCCCTGGTGAGATAGGAGTTTACAGTCCGAATGGCCTCTGGGAAGAAACTCCTTCTCAACCTCTCCGTTCTCACAACATGGCAACGGAGGCGTTTGCCTGACCGTAAATTGTCCCTCGTGTGTGTAGGATAGTGTTAGTGTGTGGGGGATTGCTGGTCAGTACGGACTCGATGGGCCGAATGGCCTATTTCTGCGCTGCATCTCCAAACTTAAGGCAGCTGATGTAGAGTAACTGCTTTAGCATGAGGATTCGAATGGTAAAATATCCATTGTGGAGCTGAGACCCAAGAGATAGGAACCAAACACATATTTTTGCTGAATCGTTCGACCTTAATGCTATTGCAAACGGTCACATTGTTGACACAAAGAAAATTCAATCAGAGTTGCTGCTCGTGATGCCCATCAAATGCCTCCATTGGGGAAAGCGGGGCACAATATCTTAAGGACGCAATCATATTTAACGACCTAATGTCAAATATCTCAATGGCTTTTGCAAACGCTGATCACATTCAGGATTTTCTGTGACCCGTGCAACTATTTCTGTTAAAGAAAATGATACCACGGTTTCGTTCATGCCTTCAGAAGTTCATTTCCGTACACAGATACGAAGATCTGCACACAAAACGATTTAGACATTGGAGGAGTTCACCAACACAGTGTTGCTTCCTCAGAATGTACACTCATTTGAGACTCCTTTTGCAGGTTGGAACAGAGAACTGCAAGTGCAGGTTTACCCAGGAAAGACACAAAGTGCTGGAGGAACTCAGAGGCTCAGGCAGCATCAGTTTCAGTTTAGTTTATTGTCACGTGTGCCGAGGTACAGTGAAAAGCTTTTGTTGCGTGCTAAGCAGTCAGTGGCAAGACAATACATGATTACATCCGAGCCATTCACAGTGTACAGATACATGATAAGGGAATAACGTTTAGTGCAAGGTAAAGCCAGTGAAGTCCAATCAAAGATAGTCCGAGGGACCTTGATGAGGTAGATAGTGGTTCAGGACCGCTATCTGGTTGCGGTAGGATGGTTCAGTTGCCTAATAACAGCTGGGAAGAAACTGCCCCTGAATCTGGAGGTGTGCGTTTTCACACTTCCATACCTTTTCCCCGATGGGAGTGAGGAATTTCTTTAGTCAGAGGGTGTCGAATCTGCGGAATTCTTTGCCTTGGAAAACTGTGGAGTCCAAGTCAATGGATATTTTTAAAGCAGAGATAGATAGATTCTTAATTAGTACGGGTGTCAGGGGTTATGGGGAGAAGGCAGGAGAATACAGTTAGGAGGAAGGGAGAGATAGATCAGCCCTGATTGAATGGTAGAATAGACTTGATTGGCCAAATGGCCTAATTCTGCTCCTATTACTTATGACCATATGACCTTAACAATACTCCAGCCCACTTGCCCAATGGATCTATACCCTGCTGTAACTTTTGATGACCATATTCACTATCTACAATTTAAGTGTCATCTGTAAACTTACTATATCAGCACGGAAACAGGCCCTCTGACCCTCCAAGTCCGATCCGCAGAGCAATGATCATGTACTCAAGCATTAACCTGCAAACTAGGTGCCATTTACATTTTTTTATACTGAAGACAATCACTCTACAAACATGTTCATCTTTGGAGTGTGGGAGGAAACTGGAACAACCAGGGAAAACCCATGTGGACACGGGGAGAACGTGCAAACTCCGTACAGACAGCACCCGTGGTGCCACAGAAGGCAGTGTAGGCCAATTCACTGGATGTATTCAAGAGAGAGTTAGATATAGCTCTTAGGGCTAAGGGAATGAAGGGATACGGGCAGAAAGCATGAACGGGGTACTGACTTTGGATGATCAGCCACGAAGGGCCGAATGGCCTACTTCTGCACCTATTTTCTTTATTTTTACGTTTCTATGTAGTCAGGATCAAACCCAGTCTCTGGCGTTGGAGGGCAGCAAATCTACCACTGCACCATTACCAAGATCTATGCCGTGATCTGTTGAGAACCATGCACTATACTTGTGCCAATGCCCACAAGTTTAATTCACCTGCGTTAAACATCCTATGATGTCCCGAGGAAAAAGTGAGGTTGAACAACAAAGCACAGCAGATGCTGGTTAATACACAAAAGTACACAAAGTGCTGGACTAACACAGTGGGTCAGGCAGTGGGTCAGGCAGAACATGAACAGTTGGTGTTGCAGGTTGAGACACGAAACATTCTCTAGAGATGCTGCCTGACTTGCTGTGTTACTCCGACACTTTGTGTCCTTCAGAGAAAAAAGTTGTTTCTCTTTTGAATATACAGATCCCCACATTGAAAGCAGCATTCTGCTATATAATTAACCTCTGAATGAACTGGGTAGAGTTGCCAGACAACAGAAGCTAATTTGCAAATGTTTTAATTTTTTCAGAAGTGCTTCATCAGAAGCAGGAAACAGGACAACTATTTGGCAGTTGTTAGGATATGGAGCTGGGGGTAAGACTAGGGGGTTTTGGATAGGCATGTGGATATGCAGGGGATGGAGGGATATGGATTAGGTAACATGGTCTTGGCATAATGTTCAGCATAGATATTGTGAGCCGAAGGGCCTGTTCTTGTGATGTACTGTTCTATACCGAAGATAGACACAAAATGCTGGAATAACTCAGCGCGACAGGCAGCATCTCTGGTTAGAAGGAATGGGTGACGTTTCGGGTCAAGACCCTTCTTCAGGCGACCCGAAAGTCTCGACCTGAAAGGTCACCCAATCCTTCTCTCCAGAGATGCTGCCTGTCCCGCTGAGTATTTTGTGTCCATGTTCCGTGTAAACCAGGATCTGCAGTTCCATCCTACACACCGTGATGTTCTACGCTCCATGTTCCAGAATCAGGACGTTTTTGGAATGAACTAGGATGGAGACACTAACGTGTCAAACATGACAAGAGTGTGAATTAAAAGAAAGCTGAAGGATAATCAATGCCTGGTCGTCTCAGCGTGACCAGCTGGAATAAAGATGGTTGGACAAAGGCCAGGGATGACAAAGACAAAGGGTGTGAGGTAAGGATAGGAGAGACGTGAATTATTAGAAGATTATTATTCTAATTATTATTAGAAGATTGAGAGGGGATCTTATAGAAACTTACAAAATTCTTAAGGGGTTGGACAGGCTAGATGCAGGAAAATTGTTCCCGATGTTGGGGGAGTCCAGAACAAGGGGTCATAGTTTAAGGATAAGGGGGAAATCTTTTAGGATTGAGATGAGAAAAACATTTTACACACAGAGAGTGGTGAATCTCTAGAATTCTCTGCCACAGAAGGTAGTTGAGGCCAGTTCATTGGCTATATTTAAGAGGAAGTTAGATGTGGCCCTTGTGGCTAAAGGGATCAGGGGGTATGGAGAGAAGGCAGGTACAGGATACTGAGTTGGATGATCAGCCATGACCATATTGAATGGCGGTGCAGGCTCGAAGGGCCGAATGGCCTACTCCTGCACCTATTTTCTATGTTTCTATGACGCCACAGGAAAGAATACCGGTAGAAGGGATGTGTAGCAAGGAACTGCAGATGCAGATTTACACCAAAGATAGACACATAAAGCTGGAGTAACTCAGTGGGACAGGCAGCATCTCTGACGGAAGGAATGGGTGATGTTTTGGGTCTAGACCTTTTTTTCAGACTGGTAGAAGGGAGAAGCAATGTGTGACGTTTCGGGTCATGACAGGTGTCTCAAGAAGGGTCTCAACCCGAAACGTCACCCATTCTTTCTCTCCGGAGATGCTGCCTGTCCTGCTGAGTTACTCCAGCATTTTGTGTCTACCTTCGGTGTGAACTAACATCTGCAGTTCCTTCCTACACATACAGGTGGAAAGGGAAGGATAGAAGGAAAAGGGGAGAAATGGTTGCAAACCAGGCGGGGCACAGGGAAGAGAAGGGGAAGGAGAAAATAATTAAAAAAAAAGAAAAAGGCTTGTTTGTAGGTTAGTTACGTACCTAAAATTGGAGAATTAAATATTCATACTGAAGGTAGACACAAAATGTTGGAGTAACTCAGCGGGACAGGCAGCATCTCAGGAGAGAAGGAATGGGTGACGTTTCAGTCTGAAGCAGGGTCTCGACCTGAAACGTCACCCACTCTTTCTCTCCAGAGATGCTGCCTGTCCCGCTGAGTTACTCCAGCATTTTGTGTCTACCTTCGGTTTAAAGCAGCATCTGCAGTTCCTTCCTACCTAACTATTCATACCATTAGGTTGTGAGCCACCCAAGGTGCTGTTCCTCCAGTTTGCTTGTGGCCTCACTCTGCCAATGGTGGAAGCACCATGCCAAAAGCTCAGTATGGGAATGGAAAGGGAGGTAAAATGATTAGCAACCATTTTATTAGATGGAATTCTTTGATGGGATTGAGTTTACTCTTGGTTGAGAGAGTGAGCGAGGATAGTAAGATTAAACGAGAACTTACCAGTTTGAAGTTTGATCTTTATTTTATGAGGAGTAACGTTGAGGGATTACGTGAAGACCCCGCCAGTACGCATGCGTGTCAATCTTCAAAGCAGCGATGTGAAATCACAGGCAACAGTAAATGAACTGAAGATAGTAAGATTAGAGAAATGGGATACCAGTTGAACTTTATGATCGAGGGTGGGCGTGGAGGGCACGTAATCCCTCAACGTTACTCCTCATAAAATAAAGATCAAACTTCAAACTGGTAAGTTCTCGTTTAATCTTACTATTTTACTTCGGAGTCACGTGAGTGACTATGTGAAGATTTTAAAGCTCTGTGATTTCATGCCGTGGAAACGAGTCCAGGCGTCATACACTGCATCATTAGGCCAATGATGAGTGAACATTAAGAATGCATTCAGACATGACATAGATATAGACATGTTGATGCTATTATTGTATAATAGTGGCAATAGTAACCTCCCTCAACCTGGAGGAAGTATGAACCATACCTAACATAGAGTTGGCAATACCCCTGATCTGGCAATAGGCTTATTCTGAATATTTGGACAGATCAATAGTTTGACCATCCTGCAACCGCTAGGATGTGGTCCATCCCTGCTGCTGAGGTATAGCGGAGCTGGTGGAATGAGACTCAATGTCAATGTACACGCCTGTATATGCCAGACCCATATAACCATCTGGAGAAGGTTCGTGGTGATTCCTTCTAACAAGATTTTATGTAACTAACAATATTGCTGTCAGAGTCTATAAGGCTCTTGAGAACCTTGACATACTGGTGTAGATGCGTGATCACACGCAACCCAAGGTCCATGAGATATGCAACATCTAGTTTGGTCTTGTGTCCCTATCTAATCTGCTTGACTAATCATAAACAAAACATGTTATTATAGCCCGCAGATATGATCATCCTATCCAGTGTAGCAATGACTGGACCCGTAGCGCTGTACTCAGCGCCATGGCGTAATCACTAGTACGTGAGTATGACCATGGACAGGGATGTTGCTGGTGCCCATCGGTGAAGTGACGTAGTACAATGTTAACAACCCATATCTCTGCGTCCCTAGGCCTGGGAGGTTTTAAGTTGACGATACCTTCATATTCTAGATGTCAGAGGGTGAGACCGGACAGAGTGGTTTATGTTCTCAGCAGCCAAATGATGAGGAGGTACTTCAGGCACAGTAATGGAATATTAACTTAATGTTATAATCCCATAAAACTGAATTTTAATGTGTCAGTCATCCGTGCCGAGTTAAACGTAAGGAAGCATAAACAATGCTTCCCATCTCCTATGCAGATTGCTGCTATTTGGTGCTATCCCTGCAATCTGTAGTGAGCACTCCTAATGCTTATGGTTTGACAACCCGAGCCGCAGGAACGATCTCTCAGAGTCTGTAAGTCTATGAATTGATTATATCATGCAGAGGATGGTTTCAACATCACAACTGAACCAGCATCTTTTTTATCCGGATATAACTATGTAAGGTTTTATGCTCATTCTTCGCCTCAGCGGGAGCCATAGTATATAACCCAGGCAGGCATTATGAAAACTCGGAAGCGGGAATCTTGCTGAATTTTGAAAGACCCATCTATTGAGGCCAAATGGAGGAAGACATAAAAGAACATTCCTCCCTAGTGTAGCGAGAATGCACCCTTCGCCACTATATGCCTCGTTCACTGTTGATTGAGCCTGGATGCAAGCATCTCAATAGTTAGTGTTCCATCGATCCACAATGTCATTAAATACTTTGTGATCACACATTCATTCTGTGTTGTCATTGATTTTGCATAATAATACACCAGTGCTAAATGCGATTTGGTAAAACTATCACCGGATACTTTGATTTGATTGTACCTTTGTGATTAACATATACCACCACCAAGTGTATCACCTTGGACTTGTGCATGCAGTTTATGCATATCCACACACCCTTTAATGCACAGAATGCACATGGTGTCCATTGGCAGTTGATGCCATGACTGAACACTTGATAACTCATGCTAATCCCATCTGCCTCCGTAACTAGAGATGGTATTCGTAAATTACCCATCTTTGGCCAATCGGTTTGGAAATGACTGAAGATTTACGGATAAGAGGTCTTAGTGGAGCAAAGTTGTCCATCATTGTGACTTTGATAGTTTCAGCTAAAAATAGCAGAGGTCTAATTTTTTGTCTTAGAGCTGATCCCAAATAAATGGATGATTGTATCCCAACAATCAATAGTTTCAGTTGGTATCAACTTAATTTAAATTTAACTGGACGGGTGAGAACCAATTTCTCAAATATAGCTATGTTGCTGATAAGGCTAATTTAGTAAAATACAGTATGTTCAATATCATCTAGATTGGCCATGCCACTTATTTGTTAGCTCTGTGCAGTTGAAGCACTGACAGTAATGATTTGGTAATAATCTGGAAACTGGAGTTAGCCCATTTTGCAACGCCACTGAGTGTATCGTTGCCTCATCCAGTTAAATTTCAAATATCTTCAACCCTGTGAGCGGAATTGATCACATGGAAGCTATTCAGAAAAGTCTATACTGCACATACGGGTTGAGGCTGTTGACAATGATCAGTCCACATCCCATTCTTGTGAGCCTTGTCTTGAAAGGCAACTCCAACCATACCTGTGTGGAGTATAACTAATCTAGTGTTATCCCAAACCAGTGTAAATATTCAAACCAGTTTAATATTACCAACTTGTATCCGTGACAGGAGACATCATAGATGTGGTTCCATACCTTTATCCGAATGGGAAGACTTATGCAACCCGACCCAGGAGCTGCCTCAAACATGTGTGCATGATTTTACACCTGCCCCTGGGAGGTAGAGGAGCTCGAGTACGGGGTTGGCGCATCTTCCAGGAAGCTTTCACCAGCTTCAGATCATCGTGGTTTGCTGGTGGGTGCGTAGGGGTGCTGCCGTCGAAGATGTGAGGTCTTGCGTGATGAAGTGGCCTTCCTGAACCCGATGGCCACTCGTCGAGCTCCTGCTGCTGGTAGTGTTGTTCCTTCACCCCCTGCACACTTGTATCTTCAGCCAAACTGTCTTCAGAGTCAGCCCAGAAGTGACTCCCAATGCTCCCCTCTGTCGAGGGAGATGCATTATGCAGCCCTCAATAAGGTGCTGCCATGGGCGTCCTGGGACCCATGGTGACTAGACTCCATATACCGGAGCATGTCACATTGGAGCTTCTGCTCCATCAACCGCTCCATGTGGGATATGTGATCACAGTTGCTCCTGCCGGCGGTGAGTCTTCACAGTCTGACTCGTCCGAGTCTTCGGCTTGTCTGACTTCTGCTTGGCCTTCCCACCAGTCTGTTGTCGATTCCGACTGTGCAGGTGCCAGGTCGGAGACTGCTGATCAATAGCGATCCAGGTGCAGTCTACCGCTGCTGACTGCCCTGACGGCCCGTAATTCCACGGTCCTCCGCAGTCAGTCTGGATGCGGTCCATTCCTGTAACATATTCTCACAAAATATCACAAAACGACCTTCGAGTAAGGAATTTACCTGCATGTCCTTTTTAAAACCTTCTGGTGTGGGGCAACGTTCCTCCCGAGCCTGGTCTCCTGGTCGTAGTTTGTTACAGCTGGGGTTCCCTGTGTGGTCCTTGTAGAAAGGCTTCCATTGCGGGTTATTTCTCCCCTGAGCTTTTTCTCAGCGGCCTCTTATAGCAGGGCTTCTCCGTGATGTTCTCCAGTCGGGGCTCCCCCCCCCCACCGATCTGGGTATCCCCGCAATAACTGCAGCCGGGATTTCCCCGCGGTCCCTATAAAAGGTGGGGGGGGGTATCCTGCTTTGGGGGCGGGGTGTATATGAAGCCCCTGGTTTTACTGCCAGCGGCTCAGTAGGCGACTTACCACCGTCCGCTCCTCGCATCCCGCAGTCTACGGAGCGGGTTCTCCAGGTGCCTCCGGCACCAATATAAAGCCGCTGGCTCCACCGCCAGCGGCTCGAAGGCGAATCCACCGCCGCACGCTCCCCGTATTCCACGGTCTCCGGAGCGGTTGTCCAGGTGCCCCTGGCACCAATATGAAGCCGCTGGCTTTACTGCCAGCGGCTCGAAGGCGAATCCACCGCCGTCCGCTCCCCGTATTCCACGGTCTCCCGAGCGGGTTCTCCACCAATATAAAGCGGCTCCGCCAGTGGCTCAAACTGTCGCTCGCTACCTGCATTCCGGGGTCTTTCGAGCGCCTAGGTCCGTGGGCGGGATTCCCCGTGACCGAGGTTCCCTGAAGTTCGTGACTGGGGTCTCCCCTCCGTCCCGACTTCGCCCCGGACTTTTAGCAGGACCTCTAAGTAGAGGTTCCTGCAAGAAGATTTAAGCCTGAAAAGTTAAAAATAAAACTTACCTCAGGTCTGTTGCTGGCAGGAGAATCACGTACACCCTGCCAGTCGTAACGCAATGCGTTAGGCGATATGACACGCATGCGTACTGGCGGGGTCTTCACGTAGTCACTCACGTGACTCCGAAGTAAAATTGGCAGGTAACATTTAACATACTGATAGACAAAAAATGCTGGAGAAACTCAGTGGGTGAGGCAGCATCTGTGGAAAAAAGTAGTAGGCGACGTTTCGGGTCGAGTTCCTTCTTCAGCCACTCCCCTTCCCTGCTCTCCCATATTCAATTTAATTCAATTCCAAATAATATTTCAGAAGATGTCAAACCCCTTTCAACTTCTCGGTTTTGAGATTAAAACTCCAAATATCAGAATTAATTTCTGATATTAACTAAAAACTTTCCACCTTCACAATATAGTTTATGCGGAACCATTCTAAATGAGAACAGTAACCCCCGATCAGTAATCAAGAACTAGTTTTGCTATCAATCAAGTTTCTGTGTAATCTTGTCAGCTGAGAATGTAAAAGCTGTACCAAAGTCATGCTCAGGAGATCAGCTTTGACTGGTCCCCTGGTGCACACCAGTTTTAATAAATTGCCTGTGGTCTTGGACACCAACTCCGCAGAGTCTTTCCATTTGCTCCACAAGTTGGAATAAGTCACGTTGAAACTAGTTACAAACTAGATTTTGAATGTCATTGAGACTTCGAGCTTCATGCTGTATAACTTTTAGTGCCAAGAAAAAGAGTGATATCTCAGTCGACAAACACTGAAACCTTTCAGTCATTCTTACAGTGAATGAGGGTGGAGAATCTGGTATGTACTGTATCTCAGACAGCGTTGACTTCCTGTACTCCCGTTCTGTTAGAGAACAGAGTGTACGATTCCAACCAAATAACACAAAGAAATACTTGTAACAGACTTTTGTTATATCAGGCACATCATTCAGTAGCTTTTATTAAATAAATAAAAGTTTAAAGCCATCTAGTTTATAACGAGCATCTGTGAACCCATCTGCAATGTATGTCGATGGAATATTCACTTCTACTGAACTGCAAGGATATCGCGGATTCCCGTTGCCATTGGGCAGAGTGATACATCCTGTTAGATAACATTAGATAACAGATAAATAATGTTAGAAATATGCTCGCAAAAACTGGGTGGCAACAGTGGCGCAGCGGTAGATTTGCTGCTTTACCATACCGCAGGCCCAGGTTCTGTCTACGGGTGACTACGAAAGCGAATGGTATGTTAGCATTCATAGCAAAAGGATTTGAGTATAGGAGCAGGGAGGTTCTACTGCAGTTGTACAGGGTCTTGGTGAGACCACACCTGGAGTATTGCGTACAGTTTTGGTCTCCAAATCTGAGGAAGGACATTATTGCCATAGAGGGAGTGCAGAGACGGTTCACCAGACTGATTCCTGGGATGTCAGGACTTTCATATGAATAAAGACTGGATAGACTCGGCTTGCACTCGCTAGAATTTAGAAGATTGAGGGGGGGGGGGGATCTTATAGAAACGTACAAAATTCTTAAGGGGTTGGACAGGCTAGATACAGGAAGATTGTTCCCGATGTTGGGGAAGTCCAGAACAAGTGGTCACAGTTTAAGGATAAGAGGAAATAATTTAGGACCGAGATGAGAAAAACATTTTTCACACAGAGAGTGGTGAATCTGTGGAATTCTCTGCCACAGAAGGTAGTTGAGGCCAGTTCATTGGCTATATTTAAGAGGGAGTTGGATGTGGCCCTTGTGGCTAAAGTGATCAGGGGGGATGGAGAGAAGGCAGGTACAGGATACTGAGTTGGATGATCAGCCATGGTCATATTGAATGACGGTGCAGACTCGAAGGGCCAAATGGCCTACAACTGCACCTATTTTCTATGTTTCTATGTTTCTATATCTGTGCGGAGTTTGCACCTACTCCCCGTGACCTGCGTGGGTTTTGGACGGATGCCTCGGTTTCAGACTTCAGTAAAATTATAGTGTGTAGGATAATGTAAACTAGTGTACTCTGGTCACTGGTTGGCATGGACTCAGTGGGCCAAAGGGCCTGTTTCCATGCTGTATCTCTGAAGTCTAAAGTCTAAATTGCAAAACCAGCAGCAACATTACTAAAGCCATTGATACCCATGTTGTTCCTTGCTGCAGATGTCTGTGGTAGAGTGTAAATTTGTTCAGTTCCTCGTCCTGTACTCAGGAAATGCAATAAAGATTTACAATTACAATACAATTACAGTGTAGGAACTCTGGAACTGCAGAAAGGGCCTGTTTCTTTACGCTGAAGTCTAGAGGCACAAAAACCCTGGAGTAACCCTAAAGCGGGTCAGGCAGCATTCTTGGAGCAGATGTCTGTGGCAGGTGATGTCCTGTAAGGGCTTACAAGTTTTAAGTGTACCAAAAGAAACAGAATGTTTTACGCTGAAGAGTTATGCTGGAGTCTACCATTTTTGGAGAACTATAGGTATGTTTCGGGCCAGAATAGACCAAAAGAAACATATGTTTCTGAAAGTATGATTGCATATGGACTATGATTGCATATGGACTAGTCGTTCCAGGTGCGACAGAGGTTCACCTGCACCTCCTCCAACCTTATCTATTGCATCCGCTGCTCTAGATGTCAGCTGATCTACATCTAGGCTTGGCGATCGTTTCGCCGAACACCTCCGCTCGGTCCGCAATAACCAACCTGACCTCCCGGTGGCTCAGCACTTCCATTCCCCCTCCCATTCCATATCCGACCTCTCTGTCCTGGGCCTCCTCCATGGCCGGAGTGAGCACCACCGGAAATTGGAGGAGCAGCACCTCATATTCCGCTTGGGGAGTCTGCATCCTGGTGGCATGAACATTGAATTCTCACAATTCTGTTAGCCCTTGTGGTCTCCTCCCCTTCCTATCTCTCCCTCAGCCCTCGGGCTCCTCCTCCTCCTTTTTCCCTTTCTTCTCCCCGCCCCCCCCCCCCCCCCCCCCCCCCCCCCTCCCCTCCCCTATCAGTTTGAAGAAGGGTTTCGGCCCGAAACGTTGCCTATTTCCATTGCTCCATAGATGCTGCTGCACCCGCTGAGTTTCTCCAGCACCTTTGTGTACCACCCTTTATCCTGTTGAATGCTACAGATTAATATTCAGTAAAGATAGACATCAAAATGGTGGAATAACTCAGCGGGACAGGCAGCATCTCTGGAGAGGAGGGATGGGTGACATTTCGGATGGAGACCCTACTTCGGACTGAAGAAGGGTCTCGACCCGAAACGTCACGCATTCCTTCCCTCCAGAGATGCTGCCTGTCCCGCTGAGCGACTCCAGAATTTTGTGTCTATCTTCAGAGTAAACCAGCATCTGCAGTTCCTTAATGCAGATTCTCAATGCAGATTCAGTACTTGTCACTATATATAATTAACACAGCCTAATCCATTAAACCGAATAATGTTGTCTTTTGAAAATTGTAATGAAAAATCACAAAACCTTTTGTAATTTCCTTTCCTCACTGATATTAATTCTTGCTTGGTGGGTAACTACAGCTGTTAATTGGTGTTAATTATGGAAGATTTCTTTTCCTGATCCTAGGTTTCTACACCACATCACTGATGGAACTGACTACCCTAAAGTTCTAAGCCCATGGAACATAAAATGACTACAGAAACCAGCTGTTGTGTCTGTGTGTTGAATTGATTCATCCACTGTTCGACGTTTCCGAGCTTTTCCACACTGAAAGCCCAATTATTACAACTGCCAACAATATCTTTTTATATTAAATATATTAACCTTATAATCTAATGTCAATAACAATTTACAACATGTGCATATACCAGGTTTTTTTTTTAATCAGACTTGGCTTTGGCTTCAAGCCAAAAGAATCTCTATTTTTTTTTTGAGTTGAGCTCCTTATACACTCATGCTGTTATCTTGCTGCCATTTTGCAGCCTTACTCTTCCTGGTCTGCAACAGTGATTAATTTTATACTCAATCCAATATATGTCGAATTAAAAGGCATAGAAACCATTGTCAGAAATCATTCATTTCTGCTGAACATGCATAAATTATTCCAAAAAAAAAAGTCCTTTATTACAAACTGGAAGCGTGTTCCTTGGAGTGGAAGGCTTTTAAAATGTCAAAAATAATCATTTAAAATACTGATGTTTAATCATAATGATTTTCACTTATTTTGGTGGATTAATCAATGGACTAACTCTCAGTCACCTGCCCTGTTGCTCTCTTTCCCTTTCCCCTACGGCTGGACTGCAATACGGGGAGAAGGCAGGAACGGGGTACTGATTTTCGATGATCAGCCATGATCACATTGGATGGCGGTGCTGGCTTGAAGGGCCGTATGGCCTACTCCTGCACCTATTGTCTATTTTTCTATGTTTCTCTACAAAGCTCCCTCCCCTTCACTAGTCCTTCCCTTCACCAGTCTTGCCATCCAATGGATCATCTTTCATCTTTGACATGAGACCACCATCTAACACCCTCTCCTACCCTCTCACCCTTCTCCAGGGAACATTGGTTTAGTTTAGTTTAGAGATACAGCGTGGAAACAGGCCCTTCGGCCCACCGCGTCCCCGTACATTATCCTACACACACTAGGGACAATTTACATTTATACCGAGCCAATTCACCTATAAACCTGTACATCTTTGGCGTGTGTGTGGGAACTGGAGATCCTGGAGAAAACCCACGCAGGTCACGGGGAGAACGTACAAACTCCGTGCAGACAAGCATCCATGGTCAGGATCGAACCAGGGTCTCTGGCACTCGAAGGCATGTACTGTGCCACCCTGTCACCCCGTTACCTTCGCGATAACCTGGGTTTCTAATGAAGAACTAAAGGGCCTGTCCCACTTGCTGATTTTTTCGGCGACTGCCGGCGTCATATCAGTGTCGCCAAAAGATTTTGAACATTTCAAAATCCAGCCGCGACAAAAAAATGTTGCGACACTTGAAAAAACAGCGCGCCTCATACGGCATCACGCCGCGCCACGCTGCAAATGTTTCAGTGACCTAATACGTCGGTCAATGATGCCGGCAGTCGTCGAATAAAATCGCCAAGTGGGACAGGCCCCTAACTGTTGTTTTATATTGAAGATTTCCTCCTATACGGTGGTGCAGCAGTAGGGTTGCTGCCTCGCAGCGCCAGAGACCTGGGCTCGATTCTGGCTACAGGCTCCGTCTGCACGAAATTTTGTACGTTCTCCTTGTGACCGCGTGGGTTTTCTCCGGGCGCTCCGGTTTCCTCCCACATCCCAAAGACGGGCGGGGTTGTAGGCTCACTGGCTTCTGGAAAATGTTACCTAGTTTGTAAGATCGAACTAGTCTAACTAGTAGATCCACACTGTAAAGGGCCTGTCTCACTTGGGCGCCATTTGAGCATAAATTACGCGACATCATTTACAGCGCGATGTGACACGCAAGTGATGAGCGCACGGTGCGCATAACGCACGCATGGTGCGCGATGGCATAGGCAGTGATGCGCGGCGTTGCGGGATTTTGTAATGTACAAAATCTTTGCATGCCATCTGCCTGACGCTAATCCCCTCTGCCTGCACATAATCCATATCCCTGCATATCCTATCGACAAGCCTCTTAAACGCCACTGTCACGTCTGGCGTCATCACTGCCCTAGCAGCGCGTTTAAGGCACCCACCACCTAGGGTTGCCAACTGTCCCGTATTAGCCGGGACATCCCGTATTTTGGGCTAAATTGGTTTGTCCCATCCGGGACCGCCCTTGTTCCATATTTGACTGGCTACTCAGGTCGAGGGGACTGTTGGGTGGGGAGTGCCGCGTCCGGTCCCAACGGAGTGCAGCAGCAGCAGCAGCGCCACGCCCGTGGCCCCGTCGGTCGGCAGCCTTCTCCTCTCTTCTCCTCGCCCAGCCATCTTTAGATCATGTTCATAAGTGATAGTAGAATTAGGACATTCGGCCCAGCGAGTTGATTCCACCATTCAATCATGGCTTATTGATCTCTTCCTCCGGACCCATTCTCCTGCCTTCCCCTCATAACCTGTACTCATCAAGAATCTATCTACCTCTGCCTTAAATATATTCACTGACTTGGCCTCCACAGCCTTCTGTGGCAAAGAGTTCCACGGATTCACCACCAAACGGTTCAACGGTGCTTTATTTCTCACACGTGCAACTGCATCTTTGTGACCCGGGCGCCGACCTTGAAGAAGTTGGTGGTGTTACCCGATTCACCCTCCTACTGGCCCTTGCTCTTCATGTCCGACCTCCTCATCGTCTTTGGCGAACGAGAAGGGTCCGGGCCTGGTGGCTTCCCACGACAGTCTGCGGTCCGCCGAGCCTTCGGGTCCCCCGGGTCCTCCGGGCGGGTTCCCGGTTCCATGGCCGCGGCACCTCACAAGTTCTCAAGTCATAGGGGTAGAATTAGACCATTCGGCCCATCAAGACTATTCCGCCATTCAATCATGGCTGATCTCTCCCTCCTAATCCAATTTTCCTGCCTTCTCCCCATAAACCTTGGCACCCGTTCCAATCAAGAACTTGTCTATCTCTGCCTTAAAAATATCCACATAACCGGCCCTCCACAGCCCTCTGTGGCAATACGTTCCACAGATTAACTACCCTCTGACTAAATCTTGGGAAGGATTCATGCTGCCAAAGCCGTTCTCTAGCATGGTAGACCTGCATTAATAGCAATCTTTATCACGCTTTGCAGGATAAAGCTTCAACCAGGCTTTGTGATACGAATGGACAGAGTTGATTCTCCTCAGTAGATGGCAGTCTGTCAATAGGATTTCATCACAAATCTGTTCCAAGCAACATACGCCTGAACACCGAGGAATCATCTGCTGAATTTTGAGTGATGCCTCAGGATGGGAAAATGACTAACTTTAATCCATTACGGAAAACAAAAACACTAAGAAAGTGAAAGATTTAAAGGGGCGGCCAGTTTGTGCTTCTGAACTGGGACTTGAGCCAAGTAAATCCCAGCGCCATTGATCGTATTGGATCGTTGTTATGGGGTTCACACTTTTATTTATTGAACAGAGGGATATGGATCGTGAGGGAGGCGCGGCAGTGGAGTTGTTGTCTTGGTGGCAGGGTGAGCTGCGATGAGGATGCTATGAGGCTGCAGGGTAACTCGGGTGAGTGGGCAGATGCATGGCAGATGCCGTATAATGTGGATGAATGTGAGGTTATCCACTTTGGTGGCAAGAACAAGAAGACAGATTATTATGTGAATGGTGTCAGATTAGGAGAAGGGGAGGTGCAACAAGACCTGGGTGTCCTTGTACATCAGTCACTGAAAGTAAGCATGTAGGTGCAGTAGGCAGTGGCAGGTACAGCGAGCAAATGGCATGTTGGCCTTCATAGCAAGAGGATTTGCGTATAGGAGCAGGGGGGTCCTACTGCAGTTGTACAGTGCTCTGGTGAGACCACACCTGGAGTATTGTGTGCAGTTTTGGTCTCCTAATTTGAGGAAGGACATTCTTGCTATTGAGGGAGTGCAGCGTTTCCATGCAGTATCTCTAAAGTCTAAAGTCTAACATAGATAAGTACTTTCTCTATCCCTCCCCTACCCAAGTTGCACCAGCTTTTCGTTTTCACCCAACAAACTAACAATGGCCAGTTTCCTTTATGATTCATTTATCATCGTTACTTTTTGACATGTCTTCCATTCATTGTTCTTTATCTCTCTACATCATCTTCTATATCTCTTGTTTCCCTTATTCTTAACTATTCTCTTGAAGGGTCTCGACCCAAACCATCACCCATTCATTCTCTCCAGAGATGCTGCCCATCCCGTTGAATTACCCCAGCCTTTTGTGTCTATCTTTGGTTTAAAGCAGTTCCTTCCTAAACATAAAAACGTACAGTACTGTATCAGTCCCTTCGGCCCACATTGTCCGTGATGAAGATGATGTTTTGAGAATGAAAGTGGCCTTCTTTGACGTATGGAAACATGAAAGTTTCCTGCATTTTAGAACTCATCCTGAAGTTCAGTTTAGTTTAGAGATACAGTGCGATCCCCGCCCACTAACCCTATCGTACGCACGTCCGAGAGACAACTTACATTTACGCCAAGCTAATTAACCTACAGACCTGTACGCCTTTGGCGTGTAGGAGGAAACCGGGGAGAACCAACGCGGTCACGGGGAGAACGTATAAACTCCGTGGAGACAGCACCCGTAGTCAGGATGGAACCTGGGTCTCTGGTGCTGTAAGGCAGCAACTCTACTGCTGCGCCACCGTGCCGCACAGCGGGCGATCAGTATTGGAGAGGGTGCATTTGGGAAGTAAGGTGCCGCATGGGCAGGGGCGGAAATCCCGGGGGGGGCCAGGGAGGACACATCCCCCTCCTGTTTTGAGAGATGGGGGACGACCCCCCCCCCCCATTTTTTGTAATCCGGATTTTAAACCGCGAGATAGAGGTGATTGGAGGAGAGAGACGTGCCAAAACACCCTCGGCAGCCCTGGACACAGACCTGCGCCTCATCCGCAGCCAGGATCAATCCCGGCCAGCTCTCCAGTGCTGCAATCGCTGCCGAACCACCACTGCACCATCCCCGTCCATACCCGAGTGCTCCCCCGGGGGTGGCCAGAGACGTCGGGAGTCAGACGGGAGTGGTGCCCCCAGGACCACAGCCAGCGCAGAGAAGCAGGGCTAAACCCAGCTCAACTCTGACTGTCCTGCCAGATTAACCTACAGCCCTGCCTGGACTTACGGGAAACATGGCCCAGGTTTACAGCAAGCACGAAGAAGCAGCACTAGCTCCACGACTCCAGGCTTGTGTCCCGTCAGTCCAGGCTGTAGGTTAACCCGGCGAGAAAGGCAGTTGAACTGCATTTAGCTCTGGATTGAGCCTCCGAAGCCTCGTGTGTGTGTGTGTGAGTATGCGCATGCGCACACGGCCGCCAAGAAATTGTGTCCTCCCTGTCCCCCCCGTCCCCCCCATATTTTGATAGCGATTTCCGTGCCTGCGCTTGGGATAAATTTGCTGGGAGGCTTCAGTCAGCATACATAATGAAATGACACAAAGAGCTGGAGTAACTCAGCCAGACAGGCAGCATCTCTGGAGAGAAGGAATCACCCATCCCTTCTCTCCACAGATGCTGCCTGTCCCGTGGAGTTACTCCGGCATTTTGTGTCTACCTTCGATTGAAACCAGGGGGTGGGAGATTGGAAACTTCATGTGGAATCAACCAGACATGCACTAACAAATAGATCAAATAGAACAAGTCGACCTACAACTTTAGGCTGTGCATGTCATACGCAAGAAGAAGAAGAAGATTGAAGCCAGCATCCGCAGTTCTTTCGTACACATAATGAAGTGAGCTCATTTCTGCCAGCTTTTGGTGCAGCTTATTATTACGTTTTTCTTCCCCCTCAGCCACTTCACTTTGCGTATTCCGTGCATGAACATAAAATCTATGCACAACTATTTTTATGAACAGATCAATAGTGGCCCTTGCTGTGCCTGTAAATAACACTATAGTACAAAACTGGCTGTTGCACAGCTCTGAGGCTGGTTAATATTTTTGGTCTAATTGATTTTTTATTCCTATTATAAGTAAGAAGATAAAACGCATTGTGATGCTTGGAGAGCTGAACGATACATATTTTAACGTAAAGTCCCCTTTCGTATTTATAATTAATGGTCTTGCATTTTTATAAGTTTTGAAGGTGGAGATTGTTTGAGGAATAATGACTGCACATTGTAATTCTAATGGTTCATTGCTGTGACAATGGCTGGTAAAATGCATAATGCGTCGCGAGGCTCAGCTGATGAGATGCAGGAGGGAACAATGCAGGCACCGATAGGCTTCTATGTGAAAGATAGGCCTAACGTCTGGCCTGTAGGCCTTATAAGAGCCATATTAGCAGTAACGAGGCAGAAGGCACACAGTGGCGCAGCGGTAGAGTTGCTGCCTTACAGCACCAGTGACCCGGGTTTGATCCTGACTGCCGCTGCTGTCTGTGCGGCGTTTGTACGTTCTCCCCGTGTCCATGTGGGTTTTTACCATGGGAGCTCTGGTTCCCTCCCACACTCCAAACCTCATGCAGGTTTGTAAGTTCATTGGCTTCGGTAAAAATTATAAATTGCCTCTAGTGTGCGTAGGATAGTGCTAGTGTACGGGGATCGCTGTTCGGCGAGGGCTCAGTCGGCCACAAGGCTTGTTTCCACGCTGTATCTCTAAACTAAACTAAAAAATCGCTGCTTGCTTGTGAGTAGGTGTCAGATTGTCCCTAAGGTCTGCAGTTAAAGGTCTGTAGACACACTTTGCTGTTAAAATGAATTTTAATTGAAAACGGAGGACTGGTTAAATCATCCTTGATCCTAATTAATTGCTATTTGTTTATAGTCTTAGGGGATTAAAACTAATACCTACATGTCTTACTATAGGAGAATCTTTGTTGTGGTATCCCACTTGTTATATTTTGTCGTTAGTTAGTTCTTTTTCCGTTTTTAAGATGACATCTTGTTTTAAATTCACATATTGTTAATATGGTACATTGCCTCACCAAAAGGGTGCAGCAGGTGGAGCTGCTGCCTCGCAGGGCCAGGCTCCCAGGTTCTATCCTGACCTCGGGTGCTGTCTTTGTGGAGTTTTGCACGTTCTCCCTGCGGCCGTGTGGGTTTCCTTCAGGTGCTCTGGTTTTCTCCCACATCCCAAAGATGTGCGAGTTTGTGGGTTAATTGGTGCCCCTCATGTGTGTCTTGTCATAACTGGTGGGAACTGCTGATCAATGATCTGGCATGGACTCGTTGGGCCGAAGGGCCTGTTTCCAAGCTATATCTCTTAACTAAACTAAAATTGTATGAAACCGAACAGAGGCTGATCATGGTTTGTATTTTAAAAGATCTTATTTATTATTATTGCAAAAGTGACGTTCTAAATTCTTTTTTTTGTATATCAGCATCATTAGAAAGGCCACCTTTTATTGCCCTTTGTTAATTGGCATAGAGCCATAGAATCATATATCATGGAAACAGGCCCTTTGGCCCAACTTGCCCACACTGGCCAACATGTCCCATCTATACCAGTCCCACCTGCCCGCGTTTCACCCATATTCCTCCAAATCTATCCTATCCACATACCTGTCTAAATGTGTCTTAAACATTGCGATAGTACCTGCCTCAACTACCTCCTCCGACAGCTCGTTCCATACACCCACCACACTTTGTGTGTAAAAGTTACCCTTCAGGTTCATATTAAATCGTTCCACCCTCACCATAAACCTATGTCCTCTGGTTCTTGAATCCCCATACTCTAGGCAAGACTCTGGGCGTCTACCTGATCATAGGAAGATGAAGGGTCTCTGCCCGAAACGTCACCTATTCCTTTTCTCCAGAGATGCTGCCTGACCCGCTGAGTTACTCTGGTATTTTGTGTCTACCATAGGAAGATGAGATATGACTAACCTTAACAGGATAGCATTCTTCCAAATTCATGCAACATTGGTTTCCTTTCAAAAATAGTTTCAAAAGTTATAACTAATAGGATGCTGAACTTTCAGGCACATTATTTTTAAATCCAAAAGCAGCATGCATTAAGTCAGGAAGTGAATAATAGAATGATTTAGCAAACTTCATGACTGCCGGAATAAAACCTGCTCTCATTGTTAACTGTAATGAATGGAGAATAATCTCAATTTTGTTCTTAATATGCATGGAAATAAACCCCAGAAAATAAACTCGCATTGATATTGAATTGGCAATCCTTCTCAGATATGAAAATGCAAATGCCATCTTGCTGCAGTCTAGTATAGGTTATAGTCTCACGTAGCGAGGTGTAGTGAAAAGCTTTTGTTGCGTGCTAACCAACCGGTCAGCAGAAAGACAATACATGATTACAATCGAGCCATTCACAGTACAGATACATAATAAAGGGAATATGTTTAGTGCAAGGTAAAGTCGAGTAAAGTCCGATTAAGATCGTCTGTAGTGGCCAATGAGGTAGAGGGTCTCCAATGAGGTAGGCAGTAGTTCAGGACCGCTCTATAGTTGTTGATGGGATGTTCCAGAACAAGGGGTCACAGTTTAAGGATAAGGGGGAAGCCTTTTAGGACCGAGATGAGAAAATCATTTTTTACACAGAGAGTGGTGAATCTGTGGAACTCTCTGCCACAGAAGGTAGTTGAGGCCAGTTCATTGGCTATATTTAAGAGGGAGTTAGATGTGGCACTTGTGGCTAAAGGGATCAGGGGGATCTCATATGGAGAGAAGGCAGGTACAGGATATTGAGTTGGATGATCAGCCATGATCATATTGAATGGCGGTGCAGGCTCGAAGGGCCGAATAGCCTACTCCTGCACCTATTTTCTATGTTTCTATGATGGTTCAGTTGCCTGATGACAGCTGGGAAGAAACTCTCCCTGAATCTGGAGGTGTGCGTTTTCACACTTCTGTACCTCTTGCCTGATGGGAGAGGGGGGAAGAGGGAGTGGCCGGGGTGAGACTGGTCCTTGATTATGCTGGTGGCCTTACCGAGGCAGCATGAAGTGTAGATGGAGTCAACGGAAGGGATGGTCTGGGCTGCGTCCACAATTCTCTGCAATTTCTTGGGGTCTCAAATGGAGCTGTTCCCAAACCATGCTGTGATGCATCCTGATAAAATGCTTTCTCTGGTGCAATACTTTCTACATAGAGTCATGGAGACAGTATGGAAACAGGCTCTTCGGCCCAACTTGTCCACACTAGCCAACATGTCCCATCTACACTAATCCCACTTGCCTGCATTTAGCCCATATCCCTCTAAACCCGTCCCATCCATGTACCTGTCTAAATGTTTCTTAAACATTGCGGTAGTCCCTGCCTCGACGACCTCCTCCGGTAGCTCGTTCCATACACCCTCCACCCTTTGCGGGAAAAAGTTACCCCTCAGATTCCTTTTAAACCTTTTCCCCTTCACCTTAAACCTATTTCTCCTTGTCCTCGCTTCCCCCGAACCTGTGCGTCTACCCGATCTATTCCTCTCATGATTTTATACACCTCTATAAGATCACCCCTCATCTTCCTGCGCTCCAGGGAATAGAGTCCCAGCCTGCCGACAGCGGAGATACATTTCTCAAGTGTATAGGCGCATGGAGATGCAGGGAATGGAGGGCTATGGGGGTGGAAGATTGCAACCTTCACGTGGTCCGCCCTGTTTCGATTAATGCAATCAACTCGACGTGCACAAGCGGAAGATCAAATAGAACAAGTTGTCCAACAACTTTAGGCTGTGCATGATTCTGTGCAGGGAGATGAGGGTTGATCTTGGCATTGGGTGTCGAAGGTCCTGGCCTTGTTCTGCACTGTTTCGATGATCTAATGAGCTTTTGAGTGATATTATAGGCAGCAGAATGTGGGATCCTTGCACAGACCCACTGTACAGTACGTCAAGGAACACTCAATGGTGACACCTTGCTGATATGAATAGAAAGTGTTGCTGCTCACAGCAGTCAATCTGATGAGCACAAAATAAAAATATATTTTCTCAATATAATTTAGTGAATTTATAGATTCTAGGCAAGAAACTGCATAATTTAATAATGGAAATGGAATGCTATTTATTGTCATTCAAACCTAGGTTTGAACGAAATTTCATTTCTACAGTTTTTTACAAAAAAACCCAAGACACACACTTAACACACAGTTTACACAAACATCCATCACAGTGAATCTCCGACACCTACTCACTGTGACGGAAGGCAAAGTCTTTACCTCTAAAGTCTTAATCATTAAAGATTCAGAATAAGGAGGCCTCAAAATACTTTTGCACACAGAATCCATGTTAAGTTTAGTTTAGTTTGTATCCCTCCCCCACCCAAGTCGCTCCAGCTTCTCATTTTCGCCCGACAAACAGCTAACATTTGCCTCTTTCCTTTTGCATGTCTTTCATTCATTGTTCTTGATCTCCACATCACCGTCTCTATCTCTCGTCTCCCTTATCCCTAACCAGACTGAAGAAAGGTCTCGACCCGAAACGTCACCCGTTCCTTCTCTCCAGAGATGCTGCCTGTCCCGCTGAGTTAATCCGGCTTTTTGTGTCTATCTTTAGTTTAGTTTAGTTTACTGTCGCGTGTGTCGAGGTACAGTGGAAAGATTTTTTGTTGCGCGGTATCCAGTCAGCGGAAAGACTGTATGTACATGATCACAATCGAGCTGTGAGCAGATATTCATTTTACAAATATAGAACCATAGAAAATAGGTGTAGGTTCGACATTCAGCCCTTTGAGCCAGCACCGCCATTCAATATGATCATGGCTGATCATCCAAAATCAGTAACCCATTCCGGCTTTGTCCCCATATCCCTTAATTCCCTCAGCCTAAGAGCTAAATCTACCTAATCTGAGGAAAGACATTCTTGCCATAGAGTACAGAGAAGGTTCACCAAACTGATTCCTGTGATGTCAGGACTTTCATATGAGGAAAGACTGGATAGACTCGGCTTGTACTCGCTAGAATTTAGAAGATTGAGGGGGGATCTTATAGAAACCTACAAAATTCTTAAGGGGTTGGACAGGCTATAGATGCAGGAAGATTGTTCCCGATGTTGGGGAAGTCCAGAACAAGGGGTTACAGTTTAAGGATAAGGGGGAAATCTTTTGGGACGGAGTTGAGAAAATAATTTTTCACACAGGGAGTGGTGAATCTGTGGAATTCACTGCCACAGAAGGTAGTTGAGGCCAGTTCATTGGCTATATTTAAGAGGGAGTTAGATGTGGCCCTTGTGGCTAAAGGGATCAGGGGGTTTGGAGAGAAGGCAGGTACAGGATACTGAGTTGGATGATCAGCCATGATCAAGTCAAGTCAAGTCAAGTCAAGTTTATTTGTCACATACACATACGAGATGTGCAGTGAAATGAAAGTGGCAATGCTCGCGGAACAACAAAACAACCAAACAAATTATAAACACAATCATAACACACATATTATTTTACATAATAAATAATAGAAGGAAAAACGTTCTGTACAGTTAGCCCCTGGTGAGAAAGGCGTTTACAGTCCGAATTGCCTCTGGGAAGAAACTCCTTCTCAACCTCTCCGTTCTCACTGCATGGCAACGGAGGCGTTTGCCTGATCGTAGCGGCTGGAACAGTCCGTTGCAGGGGTGGAAGAGGTCTCTCATGATTTTGTTTCCTCTGGAGTTGCACCTCCTGTTGTATAGTTCCTGCAGGGGGGTGAGTGAAGTTCCCATAGTGCGTTCGGCCGAACGCACTACTCTCTGCAGAGCCTTCTTGTCCTTGGCAGAGCAATTCCCGAACCAGATGGTAATGTTCCCGGACAAGATGCTTTTCACCGCCGCTGCGTAGAAGCACTGGAGGATCCTCGGAGACACTCTGAATTTCCTCAATTGCCTGAGGTGGTAAAGGCGCTGCCTTGCCTTACTCACCAGTGCTGAGGCGTGTGATGATCATGTCATATCCTCAGAGATGTGGACTCCCAGATATTTAAAACAGTTCACCCTATCCACAGGATCCCCATTTATACTCAATGGAGTGTACGTCCTCGGATGATGTGCCCTCCTAAAGTCCATGATCAGCTCCTTCGTTTTTTTGATGCTCAAGAGGAGGCTGTTCTCCTGGCACCAGAGTGCTAGATCAGCCACCTCCTCCCGGTAGGCCCTCTCATCATTGTCTGAGATCAGGCCCACCACCACAGTGTCATCAGCAAACTTAATTATTGAATTGGAGCTGAACCTAGCCACACAGTCATGTGTGTACAGGGAGTACAATAGGGGGCTGAGGACGCAACCCTGGGGCGATCCTGTGCTCAGGGTGAGGGACTTCGATGTATTCATATTGAATGGCGGTGCAGGCTCGAAGGGCCGAATGGCCTAGTCCTGCACCTATGTTTCTATGTTTCTATGTTTCTATGTTTCTATGTTTCTATGGATCCCTCCTACTGCATCAGTCTGAAGAAGGGTCCTGACCTGAAATGTCATCTGTCCATTTCCTCCACAGATGCTGCCTGACCGGCTGAGTTCCTCGAGCACGTTGTGTATTGATCAGTTAAGCATGCTAAGCTCTGTCCAGTACATGGGTTGCGTGAATTATTTGATGTTGCATCATTTTATGTACAATTTCCTGTTGCCATTTTTGAGACCGGCCAGAAGACTGTTTCGTAGTTTACAATTTCCATCTAAGGCAAATCTCGCACCTGGTATTTTATAGCCTGACGCTTTACACCACACACACAGGAAAATGAAAAACCTGCCAGACACAAATGGCTTTCAAAATTAAAACAAACTCATATTTAACCGATTAAATAAGAACTAACTCGACAACAGTTTATCATCATCAAATGTGACTGAAGGCTGGGTGAGCAGAGCTGCGTGCAAGGATTTGATCAAACTCTGTGGATCAAACTTTCACAGGTGAGAGACAGCAGAAAAGCATTGCCAAAGGTGCCATCTCTCAGTGGATAGGTTAAATGGAGACCTTGACTATATGTTCAAGCGAATGTAACTGATTCAACTGCAAAAGGTTTAACTCCAGCCAGGGGCGGAAAAAACGGGGGGGGGGGGGGGGGGGGGGGGGGGGGGGGGAGGGGACACGTCCCCCCCATGTTTTGAGAGGTGGGGGATATCCCCCCCAAGTTATTGTAATTCCGATTTTAAAATCTCCACTTTTAGCGCTGGATTGAGCCTCTGAAGCCGCGCGCGTGTGTGTGTGTGTGAGTGTGCGCATGCGCGCGTGGCCACCAAAAAAATGTGTCCCCCGTCCCCTCCATGTTTTGATAGCGAGTTCCGCTCTTGACTCCAGCTAACGTTACTTTCTTTGTTAACAAAGGTGACAGCACGGTGGCGCAGGGGATAGTTGGGGCCTTATTGCGCTGGGTTCGATCCCGACTACGGGTGCTGTCTGTACAGAGTCTGTACGTTCTCCCCGTGACCGCGTGGGTTTTCCTCGGGTGCTCCGGTTTCCTCCCACACTCCAACGACGTACAGGTTTGCAGGTTAATTGGCCTCTGTATATTGTCCCTAGTGTGTAGTACAGTGTTAATGTACGGGGTGATCGTTGGTCAGCACGGACTCGGTGGGCTGAAGGGCCTGTTTCCGCACTGCATCTCTCTATAGTTTAAAGTCTAAAGATTTCTGTTCTCCGTTGCCAAGGGGCTGAGTTCTTGCAAAATTGTTTAGTTTAATTTAGAGAAAGCGTGGAAACAGGCCCTTCGGCCCACCGAGTCTGTGCCGACCAGCGAAACCCGCACACTGGCTCTATCTTACCCACGAGAGACAATTTACAATTTTTATCGAATGAATGAGCGAATGAATGAATAAGTTTATTGGCCAAGTATTCACATACAAGGAATTTGCCTTGCTGCTCCGCACGCAAGTGACAACATGACATACAGTGACAGTTAGGAATGACACATAAAACATTAAACATTAATAATAAAACAAGCCAATAAACCTACAAACCTGTACGACTTTGGAGTGTGGAAGGAAACCGGAGGACCTGGAGAAAACCCACACAGTCACGGGGAAAATTTACAAACTCCGTACAGACAGCAGCTATGGTCAGGATCGAACCCGGTTCTCTGGCTTTGTAAGGCAGCAACTCTACCGCTGCACCACAATTGTTGAACTGCTGAAGAGGCTTTTACTGGAGATCCCGGGTAGATGGTGAATCAGAACTAATGAAGGGTCTGTATCTCAGGATGAGGAGTGGTGCACCGTCTCTCAGTCAGACCCACAGCACAGCACAGCGCCAAACATTCAGCAGCATTGCCTCCAGCAATGAACCAGTGGAAGGAAAGGCTTGGAAATTTTCAACTGAAAACATGTCAGATCTGCTCAATAAGGCGCTTAAATCCTCGAGTAAACAGTTGTTGATTTAAGCAGCTGCACCAAGCACCTAAACGCGAGCCCCTTTGAAAATGGCTATCGACAAATCCTGAGTGTCAGATTGCAACCCACTTTCAATCTCTCAACATTCATTTTTTCTTTCAGAGGTCAAAAGGGGCATTCACTGGATGGAAGCTTTTTCCAGCAAATTGCCCTGCCTGGAGGGACTGTAATTCCTTTTGGAGAATAGTGAAGGAAAGAAAAACAATTTGTCCACTCACGCTGTTTTGTGCTGAACGAGTTTCTCAGACTTGCATGCGCTCTTGCCTTGCGGACCGATGTACGTATATGCACGTTGGTGTGATGCCAACAGTGCAGCGGGTGGAGCTGCTCTCTCGCAGTGCCAGAGACCCGGGTTCCATTCTGACCTCGGTTGCTGTCTGTGTGGAATTTGAGCAATTTTAGTTTTTTTTTAATGTTTCGTTTAGTTTTGGAGTTACAGCGTGGAAACAGGCCAGCGGAGTCCGTGCCAACCAGCGATCCCCGCACACTAACACTATCCTACACACACTAGGGACAATTTACAATTTTACCAAAGTCAATTAACCTCCAAACCTGTTGAGGAAACTGGAGCACCCATTCTTTCTCATGGGCAGCCAGCATATAATTCAGATGCACTCCTCGGAGAGGATAGGGCCTCTCCAGAGACCCAGGTTTGATCCTGACTGTGGGTACTGTCTGTGTGGAGTTTGTACGTTCTCCCCGTTTTACCCAAATGTTTTGGGTTTCCTCCCACACTCCAAAGACGTACAGGTTTGGAGGTTATGCGGGGCTTGGTATAATTGTAAATTGTCCCGAGTTGTGTGTAGGATAGTGTTAGTGTAAGGGCCTGTCCCACTTTCACGACCTAATTCACGGCCACAAGCCGAGTTTGCCCTTGACTCATACTCGCAGCATGGTCGTCATGAGGTCGTAGGAGATCGTAGGTAGGTCGTACCAGGCCGTGATGCTAGTCGTAGGTACTCGTGGCATCAAGTAGGTCGGGTCGTTTTTCTAGCCTGATGAAAAATGTCCACGAGTAAAAGAGGTCGTGAATTAGGTCGTGAAAGTGGGACATGCCCTTTAATGTGTGGGTATCACTGGTCAGTGCAGATTCGGTGGGCCAAAGGGCCTGATAACAGCTGGGAATAAACTGTCCCTGAATCTGAAGGTGTGCCTTTTCACACTTCTGTACCTCCCATCAGGCAAAAGGTATAGAAGTGTGAAAACGCACACCTCCAGATTCAGGGACAGTTTCTTCCCAGCTGTTATCAGGCCACTGAATCATCCCCACCACACCCAGAGAGCAGTGCTGAACTACTATCTACCTCTTTGGTGACCCTTGGACTATCCTTGGTGGGACTTTGCTGGCTTTACCTTGCACTAAACGTTATTCCCCTTGTAATGTATTGATATATTGTAAATGGCTCGAATGTAATCATGTATTGACTGGCCCGCTGCAGACTGCAGGAGTATCTGCTGAGGGACGCACTGAAGCTCGGCGCAGCCAATGGCAAGGCTCAGTGGGGGTGGACCACTGTCTAAGGCCCTTCCGCTGCTGGACATGGGGGGCAGGATGTGGTGGAAACGCCCCTCAGAATAAGGGAAGGGATTCCACTCCAGTGGGCCACATGAGTGGCAAAGGTGGGGGATAAATTAGTGAAATATGAGCAATGTATAACAGTATTGAATGTTTGCATTGCCTCCGAAAATGTCGGATGAATTTTTTTTGCACGGTTCATGTGTTGTATATATTTATTACCTGAATAAAGTTTGTTGCGAAAAAAAAAAAAAAAAAAGCGTTGTCTGTCTGCTGATTGGGTAGCACGCCACAAAAATGTTTTCACTGCACCTCGGTACACGTGACAATAAACTAAACTGTACTGCGCTGTTTCCGCGCTGTATCTCTAAACCAAACTGAAATAAGATCCCTGAGAAACTCAGCGGGCGAGGCACATCTATGGAGCAAAAGAAATAGGCGACGATATTGAATTGGCAATCCTTCTCAGATTTGAAAATGCAAATGCCATCTTGCTGCAGCCTAGTCTAGATTATAGTTACATGTACCGAGGTGCGGTGAAAAGCTTTTGTTGCGTGCTAACCAGCCGGCCAGCAGAAAGACAATACATGATTTGGAAATGTCCTCATTCTTCAGGGAACGGGGGTTCCCCTCCCCTACTATAGATCTCATCAGGGTCTCTTCAACACTGCTCTCGCTCCCCATCCCCCAACTCGTAACAAGAGCAGAGTCCCCCTAGTCCTCACCTTTCACCCCACTAGCCGTCACATACAACAAATAGTCCTCCGTCAGTTTCACCACCTCCAACGTGACCACATCTTCCCATCTCCCCCCACCGGAAATTGGAGGAGCAGCACCTCATATTCCGCTTGGGCAGTTTGCACCCTAGCGGCATAAACATTGACTACTCCAATTTCCGGTAGCCCTTGCTGTCTCCTCCCCTTCTCAGCTCTCCCTCAGCCCTCGGGCTCCTCCTCTTCCTTTCTCATTTCTTCTCCCCGCCCCACCCCCCACCCTACATCAGTCTGAAGAAGGGTTTCAGCCCGAAACGTTGCCTATTTCCTTCGCTCCATAGATGCTGCCTCACCCGCTGAGTTTCTCCAGCATTTTTGTCTACCTTCGATTTTCCAGCTTCTGCAGTTCATTCTTAAACATAAATAAAATAAGATCCTGTCACCTTAAGTAATGTGAGGCATTTGTGATATTAGTGCTCCAGCACAGCGGAGCAATAATGATGAACAGCAACCCTGAAATAAGCAGAAAGCATAAAGTTAGCATGCTGCCCATTCAGCAACGTTAGCCCTGCTAGCGTGCTTTGGGGAATTATCCATTTTGACCCACTTTGGCCTTTAGAGTTTAATGGGCACCTCTGTAAATATTTGTGTAATGATTCTGTCAGTTTCCTGCCGCGCTGATCAGCACTTTACACCTAAATGTTTTTGTCTTTTATGCTATTCCTATGTCGTTGGGGCCGAGCACCGCGGAGCGGCCTCCAACCGGAACGACCTGGGGCTCCAGTCGCGGAGCTGTGGACCTACTTACCATCATGGAGCTGGCCAAGTTCGGAGCAGGTGGAGCTGTGGTGGCGCGCTGCTGCGGCCCGACCCAGGAGATTCGGAGGCTCCAACCGCAGGTCTGGTGGACAGTAACACCAGGAGCTCGCGGGTCCCTGGTGGGAGACCGTTTTTCGGGGCTTCCGCAACGGCGACTTCTCCCGCCCGAGTTGCGGGGTTGAGGATGACCTAGAGCGGGGCCTTACATCATCGCCCGGCGCGGCTTTGAATGGCTGCGGGATTTGCTAGCGCCCGCCGGGGGCTCCAACACCAAGACCTGGAGCGCGGCCTTGCATCACCCGGCGCGGTTTTAATAGCCGCGGGACACTTACCATCGCCCGCCGGGGGCTTTGACTGACATCAGGAGGAGAATGAGGAGTGCAGGGGAGAGATAAGACTTTGCCTTCCATCACAGTGAGGAGGAGATTCACTGTGATGGATGTCTGTGTAAATTGTGTTGTGTCTTGGTTCTTTTTCTTGTGTGTATGACTGCAGAAACCAAATAAATTGTATCCCTGTGTGTGTGTGTGTGTGTGTGTGTGTGTGTGTGTGTGTGTGTGTGTGTGTGTGTGTGTGTGTGTGTGTGTGTGTGTGTGTGTGTGTGTGTGTGTGTGTGTGTGTGTGTGTGTGTTGTGTGTGTGTGTGTGTGTGCTCACATATTATTCCATCTGGCCATGAAAGAAACAGATGTTAAAGGAACGGAAAGACAGATGATCTAAACTCTCATTTTGACTGTAATCAAATGTCTGCCCGATATCTTCAGTGATTATTGAGTTACACCAGCTGCATTGCTGTGCTGTCCTTTTGCATCTTGAGTAACAAGCACGTGCAATGATATAGAAATCCATGGGAATTAACTACTGTTTAAAAGAAGGCAGCCAGAGTTCTTCCTTTGTATTTATCGATTTATTGATTACCTGGGATGGAAAAGAGAATGGGTATGGTCTGAGACATTTCACGAGGATGTTGCCAGGACTTGAGGGTGTGAGCTACAGGGAGACTACGAGGATGTGAGCTACAGGGAGAGGTTGAGTAGGCTGGGACTCTATTGTTTGAAGGGTGATCTGGACAGTCTCTTGCCCAGAGTAGGGGAATCGAGGACCAGAGGGCATAGGTTTAAGGTGAAGGGGAAAGGATTTAATAGGAATCCGAGGGGTAACTTTTTCACTCAAAGGGTGGTGGGTGTATGGAACAAGCTGCTGGAGGAGGTAGTTGAGGCAGGGACTTATGAAACGTTTAAGAAACAGTTCGACAGGTACATGGACAGGACGGGTTTGGAGGGATATCGGACTAAACGCAAGCAGGTGAGAGTAGTGTAGATGGGACATGTTGGCCGATGTGGGCAAGTTGGGCTGAAGGGCCTGTTTCCACGCTGTTTGTCTCTGTGACTCTATGTCAAGCCAGTTAACACGACTCATTCCAGGAAACCAATTCAGAGTTGAGGGAAATAAATCTTTTTAATTTCGAGAACCTCAAAATGAAATCGGTAACTCCACATGTAATTCTGAAAAGGAATCTCATCTGTTCTCAGCGAAATAGCGGGCAGCCTTCATCAAATAGCATTCACTTTGTACAATGACATTTGTCAGATGTGCCCACTCTCCAAAGAGGAACTTTTCCTTTACTGGCATGGAGCGCAAAAGATTTAAAAAGGTTTACGCTTCAAGGGAATGAAAAGAAAGATTGTGTGAGGAATATGGTTATTATATTGAGGCTGTGTGAAAACGACTGAGGCTGCGTGTGACTAGAGGAGAGAGGGCAAGATGGGAAGGGAGGAACTTGTAACTCAAAGGTCACAATACATGGTGGGATGAATATGCCTGGAGATGCAGCAGACATTGCAACTCCAGTGCTCAAAATTATTCTTCTTCATGATATTTCACTCGGTTCTGTTCAGGCTGTGATTGAAGATGACGAAGGGCGTGTGAAGAATCCCAGAGTGTAACGTGGGTTCACTCCGCAAGATACGAGATTTAGAAGACGTCCGCAGTTTCGTTTAGTTTAGTTTGGAGATACAGCGCGGAAACAGGCGCTTCGGCCCACCGGGACTGCGCCGACCAGCGATCCCCGCACACTTACACTGTCCTACACACACTAGGGACAATTTGTATTTATACCCAGTCAATCAGCCGACAAACCTGCACGTTTTCAAGACGTGATTTGGACAAATTGACGCTGAAATGTTCTTCCAGTCTAATGCCCCGGTCCCACTTAGGAATCCTGAACGGAAACCTCTGGAGACTTTGCGCCCCACCCAAAGTTTCCGTGCAGTTCCCGGAGGTTTTTGTCAGTCTCCCTACCTGCTTCCACTACCTGCAACCTCCGGCAACCACCTGCAACCTCCGGGAACCGCACGGAAACCTTGGGTGGGGCGCAAAGTCTCCAGAGGTTTCCGTTCAGGTTTCCTAAGTGGGACAGGGGCATAACTCTATTCTACTCAGCCAATCCTTTATGAGCAGGGTTGGTTTATTTCTGTAGCTGGCCACTATGATGGGCAGTGTTACTGACTGACCATTATGCTGAACTTTACAGTTCATTTGTCCACATGTCCCCAAAACTTCGCCCGAGTAGGTTCTCAGCTTGACCTTACTCTCAAACACTGGTATCTGTGGGAACTTTGTTTCGTACAGGTCTCTGCTCATGACCGAACAATCTGCTGCCGTGTCAATACACATATCGATTAACTGTTCATTTATCAATAGTTTAGTTCGAAAGTCCCTGCCTTGGCTGGTTGGAGGCTTATCGATGTTGGTTGTGTAAATGGTGTACAACCCAAGTTCATTTCCATCTGGGTTCACCTCCAAGTTGTGAACTTCTCTCTGGTGTTGTCGATTGATTGCCGCAGATTGTTGGTTTCCTGTTTTAAGCTTTGGCCCGACGTGCGGAGGCGATGTGGCCTTTCTTCTGGCAGTTATAGCACTTGGCCATTTTGAACTGACAAAATTGGGATGTGATTACCGTTGCAACGATAACAACTGGCTGAACGCGGCTCCCCGCCATAACTTGGTTTTGGTTTAGCGCCTGCTAAACATACCATACTGCATTACAGCATGGTATGGCAGCTGCACCATGGCAGACAGGGAGAGGCTTCAGAGGGTAACTAGGACAGCGCAGAGGATCATTGGCTGCCCTCTCCCCTCCCTGATGGACATCTACACCTCCCACTGCCTTAGCAGGGCAAAGAAGATCATCAAAGACAGCTCCCATCCTGCGTTTGGACTGTTTGACCTGCTGCTCTCTGGAAGGCGCTATAGGTGCATCAAATCCAGGACAAATAGACTCAGGAATAGTTGCTTTCCGAGAATTATAACTACTATTAATTCTAATTCACACATGCACTGACTTCACTGCCCAACACGGACTTCCATCTGTATATATGTATATATGTATGTAGCGCCGCAGAATTTGTGCACCTATTCCCGCCCCCATCCCCCCCCCCCTTCTCCCTTCTGTTTTTTGTTTTTCTGTTTCTTGTTTTTTGTGCTAAATTGTATTTATGCACTGAGTACGAGCAGCTTTCAGTTTCACTGTACATGTATAGTGACAATAAATGGCATATCTATATCTCGTGGTTGGGCCATAGGCACTGCCTTGTGACTGTAAACGGCCACTGCAGTCTGTGGTGGACGAAACTCGCGAGCATTCTTTGATGCCATCTCCATTGTGCTAGCAATCTTGCATGCTTTCTCGAATGTAAGATCTGGAGTGTTCATGAGTTTGGACTGAATTCGTTCATCCACAAGACCTCAAACAAATCTGTTGCGTAGTGTGCATCCAAGAAATGTTCCAAAGTTACAGTGGAAACTTAAGTTTTCCAAGGCAACAATATACTCATTGATTGTCTCATTCTGCTTCTGGTTTCAAGTGCCAAATTTATAGCTTTCTGCAATTTCCAGAGGCTTTGGGTTGAAGTGCCCCTCCAACTTCTTCATAATGTCATTGAATGGCACGTCTTTTGCCTTTAAGGGCGCAAGGAGATTCACGAGTGTGCTGTACACTTCAGGACCGATGTCCGTGAGCAGAATCTCTTTCACGCATTCACAATCGGTCTTATTTATTTCAGTCACTATCTCTCCTTCACCACTAATCTCCATTATGTTGTTTGCCATGAAAAACATGTTCGCTCTCTCCATATAGGAGCTGAACGGCTCTCTACTCTTGTCAAAAGTGCCAAGGTTTCCGATGTGGCCCATGGACGCTGCCATCGTGTCGTTCTCTTTTTTTTTTTAAGTCCGTTCAAAAACCCCGAATTCCTGTCTGTTCTGATGTAACAATTCACCTAAAACGTAGCTGTACAAAGGCTATTCAGCTTAAGGAACTTCACAAAAAAAACTCAGTCTAATATGTTATACAATCCCAAGGACGACATCTTGCCACAACATAGAGATAGCCTGACAAACTCTCACCGATTTGTCCAGCTGCTGTTTTAATCTACAGTCCCCTGCATAGAAAGATCTGCGACCTATCGTGTCCAGCTTGCAAACAAATGCAACACAATCCGTATTTACTGTTTAAAATGTTAAACAATACTGCATGTTGCAAAACAGTCCTGCACTGTATTTAAAGGATGAGCTCACAAACTCTATCCCATTCTCGTCGCCAATTTTGTTATATTCCGGACGGCAGAATGAATAACAACTTACACGCAGGTTGCCTGGATCATGAGAGAGAGAGATTTATTACCCACCATCCCCTGCTTATATACAATACCAACTAATTAACATAACATGAATATGTATGAATACATTACACCACGGCCTTGCGGGGGGGGGTGGGGGGGGGCGAGACACCAGCCCGTAAAGTTGCCCGTGGAAGTCGGCAGTGGGCTGGAGTTCGAAATTCGACCCGCTGATTGGCCGCAGAGGTCCCCATGAGGTCGAGATTGGCCACCTCACACTGCCTGGATGCCACATTTTATCCAGATTAAAAGGAGGGCGAAAATCCATCACCAATTGCCGTAAAATTGGTGGTGGATGTACCCGCCTCAACTACCTCCCCTGGCAGCTCATTCCATATACCCACCAGCATCTGAGTGAAAAACCTCCTATTATAGTCATATAGTGTGCAAACAAGCACTTGGGCCCAACTCGCCCACACCGGCCAACATGTCCCAGCTACACTAATTCCACCTTGCCTGTGCTTGGCCCATAACCCTCCAAACCTGTCCTATCCATGTACCTGTCTAACTGTTTCTTAAACGATGGGATAGTCCCAGCCTCAACTACCTCCCCTGGCAGCTTGTTCCATACACCCACCACCCTCTGCGTGAAAAAGTTACCCCTCGGATTCCTATTAAATCTTTTCCCCTCTCACCTTCAGCTCATGTCCGCTGCTGGTTAACAATTACAGCACGGAAACAGGCCATCTCGGCCCTACAAGTCCATGCCGAACAAATTTTTTTAAATTCCCACTTAGTCCCACCTGCCTGCAATAATACCATAACCCTCCATTCCTTAGCTTTCAAGCAGTCATATGCCTTCCAATTTATTTTTAAAGTGATACTGCAATGATAGATTGTGGTCCACCTATTACCGCCCAAAAATAACTCGCACTTCCACTGGTACTAAAAGAAAAAGCAGAGCATACGGAAACATTCCACACCGCTTGACACCGTTTTTTTATATCATCCACTCTCTGACCTAAAGAAAGTTCCCCTCGATATTGTACCCCTAAAAACTTCATGTCTCTTAATTCTGAAGAGAGCTGGATAGGGCTCTGTCCGGAGTCAGGGTTTATAGGGAAAAGGCAGGAACTCTTGGGGGGTGTAGATTCTTCAACCCAGGGGCTTGAAGGAGACCCTGTGCGTTCACCCCATCCATTCCCCTCACGATTCCTTTCACTTCTTTGACGCCATTACCGTGACATATCTCATATGATTTACGTTGATTGATTGTGAAAATGTAAATTCCACAGAGTGAATACTTTCAGTGCTTTTCCTAGAAATAATGATGCCATTTAAAAATGTACAGGTAAAAATTAATTAGTTTTCAAGCAGTCATTTGTCACTTTCAGTTTGATGTTTTCTGCTCCAGTTCATTCTGCAAAACCCCTGGCATAGATTGTGGTCTTAATATAACCTTATACCGCCCAAAAATAACTCGCAGGTGATCTGTGAGCACACGGAAGCCCTGTACACATCTGTGAAACAGATGATGTCAGGGCAGGAGGCCAAAACTTGACACCGTTTATTTTTATATCATCCACTATCAACATTGACCTTGTATTGAGAAGTGTGCGCTGCGATGTAATGTAAAGAAAGGATTAAAACTGTAACATCCAGGATCAGGAACAGGGTCTTCAAGAGAGAGCTGGATAGGGCTCTTAAAGATAGCGGAGTCAGGGGATATAGGGAGAAGGCAGGAACGGGGTACTGATTGGGGGTGATCAGCCATGATCACATTGAATGGTGGTGCTGGCTTGAAGGGCCGAATGGCCTACTCCTGCACCTATTGTCTATTGCCTATTCCCAACAGCCATCAGGCCATCTCCACAGCCTCCATTAAGCTCTGAACGACAAAGTATATCATTGTTATTATTGCACTATTATTGTTTGTTTTTTAATGTGTACATATGTGTGTGTATATATACATGTGTGTGTATATATATATGTGTATATATATGTATTTGTATATATATATGTGTATATATATATGTATATATATATATATATATATATATGTATATATATATATATATATATGTGTGTGTGTGTGTGTGTGTGTGTGTGTGTGTTATATATATATATATATATATAAATATATATATATATATATGTATAGTGTATATATATATATATATATATATATATATATATATATATATATATATATATATATATATATATATATATAAAGTATATATATATTTGTGTAAGAGTAAAAAAAAGTTTTATAGATATATATATATATACAATATATATTTGTGTGCATATTTGCGTGTGTGTATATGCGTATATATGCATATGAGTGCGTATATATATATATATATATACTATGTGCTATGTTAACATATTCTGTTGTGCTGCTGTAAGTAAGAATTTCATTGTTCTAACTGGGACATATATCAATAAAACACGTGTAGGAAGGAACTGCAGATGTTGTTTCAAATCAAAGGTAGACACAGAACGTTGGAGCAACTCAGCGGGACAGGCAGCATCTCTGGAGAGGAGGAATGGGTAACATTTCGGGTCTGAAGAAGGGTTGGAATCAGATAATTTTTTCCCCATGTATGCACAAAAGGAATCGTAAATTTACTGCTTGCCCTGAGTGAAGCTACTTTTTGTAGCACGTGAAAGCAGTAAGGAAGGGATTTGGACCAAATCTTCACAGTGGCGCCATTAATTGGCAGGTGGATACTTTATGCTAAGTTCGAAGGTAGACGCAAAATGCTGGAGTAACTCAGCGGAAAAGGCAGCATCTCCGGAGAGAAGGCACGAGTGACGTTTCGACCCGAAAACGTCACCCATTCCTTCTCTCTCAGAGAAGATGCCTGTCCCGTCGAGTAATAGCCCTGTCCCACTGTACGAGTTCATTCCAAGAGCTCTCCCGAGTTTGCCCTGATTCGAACTCGGAGATTTACGGTCATGGCCACTCGTCGATACTCGGGGTTCACGGGTCTGGTCGGAAACCCATCGTCAGACCGATCGTGGGAGGGGGGAGGGAATAAAATGGAAGAGAGGTGGGGGCAGCGCAAAGGCTGGCAAGGGTGACAATATCAGGCTGTTTGTTGATTAGCCTGTGGGATAAGCCTCTCTTGTGAGCAACACTTTGTAAGCTCGACTGGAATTTACTTTAGTGCATCCAGAGTCATGGACTAGGCCAATACCAGCTGTCTGTATATTGCTATACTGATTAAACATGACAGTCACAATATAACCGAGTGATTTGCAAGCCCAATTGTCTTGTTGCTGGTGGAGTCAGTGGGTAGGATAGGTCATCTGTAATACTAAAGGGTCTGTCTCATTTGGCGATTTTTTCTGGCGACTGCCGGCATCATATCAGTGTCGGCAAAAGATTTTGAACATTTCAAAAGAGACCCGGGGTCTCTGTTACTATAAGAGACTCCACCGCTGCAACACTACCGCTGCACCACCGCACCACCACACCACCGTTTCCACCACTATAGTTTTTGTACCCACGCACTTTCCAACCTGTCGTTCTGCTGCGATGGTGAGGCCCAATAAAAACGAGACGGCCAACATCTTATCTTGCATCTCGGTGCCTGGAATGAACGTAGAATTTCCCAAGGAGAAGCAAGGAACTGCAGATGCTGGTTTACAAAAAAAAAGACACAATGTGCTGGAGTAACTCGCTGAGCTGAGTTTGGCCCGCTGAGTTACCATGGGTCTTATGATGAATTTTTCAACTTCAGGTCACGCAGCGGTAGAGTTGCTGCCTGCCAGCGACCCGGGTTCGATCCTGACTACGGGTGCTGTCTGTGTGGAGTTTGCACGTTCTCCCCGTGACCGTGTGGGTTTTCCCCGGGTGCTCCGGTTTCCTCCCTCACTCCAAAGACGTACAGGTTTGTAAGTTGATTGGCTTTGGTAAAGATTGTAAATTGGCCCCAGCGTGTAGAATAGTGTTAGTGTAGAGGGATCGGCAGTCAGCGCGGACTCTGTGCGCCAGAGAGCCTGTTTCTGTGCTGCTTGGAGATACTGCGCGGTATCAGGATCCTTCGGCCCACCGAGTCCACGCCGACCAGCGATCCCCGCACACTAACATTATACTACACATTCAAGGGGCAATTTTACATTTATACCAAGCCAACTTAACCTACAAACCTGTGCGTCTTTGGAGTGTGGGAGGAAAGCGGAGCGCCCGGAGAAAACCCAACGCGGTCACGGGGAGAACGTAGAAACTCCGTACAGACAACAACCGGTAGCCGGGATCGAACCCGACTCTCTGGCACTGTAAGGAGGCAACTCGTGCCTCACTAGAATAATCTCTCTCAATAATATGATGTTTGGTATCTCGTCTGATTCTGACATGGTCTGTGCACATATCTCCCCTGACCTGGCTATTAAGACCCAGTTAAGAGATTATTAGCCAGTCACTACCTTGTGTGCCAGAGAGTCCCAGACACAGGAGCTGGTTCACGGCTCTTTGTGTAATGTTCCAATAAGCTTTGCCTTGCAGCAAATCATAAAGCTGCCAGGAAGATTTATGGTTACCTTTAAGCCAGCTTGGAATCAGATAATTTTTCAATGTCCCATTTCCCTGTAGAAATGCACAAAATGGAATCGTAAATTTACTGCTTGCCTGAGTGAAGCTACTTTTGTAGCACGTGAAAGCAGTAAGGAAGGGATTTGGACCAAATCTTCACAGTGGCGCCCATTAATTGGCAGGTGGATACTTTATGCTAAGTTCGAAGGTAGACGCAAAATGCTGGAGTAACTCAGCGGAAAAGGCAGCATCTCCGGAGAGAAGGCACGAGTGACGTTTCGGGTCGACACCCTCCTTCAGGCAGGAAACATGTTCCCGATGTTGTGGGAGTCCAGAACCAGGGGCCACAGTTTAAGAATAAGGCGTAAGTCATTTAAAACGGAGACGAGGAAACACTTTTTCTCACAGAGAGTGGTGAGTCCGTGGAATTCTCTGCCTCAGAGAATTCCACGGACTCACCACTCTCTGTGAGAAAAAGTGGAGGCAGGTTCTCTGGATGCTTTCAAGAGAGAGTTAGATAGGGCTCTTAAAAATAGCGGAGTCAGGGGATATGGGGAGAAGGCAGGAACGGGGTACTGATTGGGAATGATCAGCCATGATCACATTGAATGGCGGTGCTGGCTCGAGGGGCCGAATGGCCTACTCCGGCACCTATTGTCTATTGTCTTCAGAAGACCTGAAACGTCACCCATTCGTTCTCGACAGAAATGCTGCCTGTCCTGCGCTGAGTTGCTCCAGCATTTTGTATCTATTTACAGTGTAAATCTGCAGTTCCCGCCTACTCTTCACGTCAAGTTACTCGGGGGAAAACAGCCACTTTAAGCCACATTAACGCGTTTTTTTTTTATATCAAAAAAATAAATTCAATTATTAGAAATGATATTTACAACACAATAAAACAAAACTGAACCCACCACCATAATACAAGATAAACAAATCTACTATATAAACTACAATACACCTATGTTACAATCCTTGTCAAGGATGCATTCAACCCCCCGCGATGCCCAGTGGTCCCAGAAATCCCCCAGGGTGCCCGTGGATAGCGCATAGTCCCTCTCTAACGTCACCCGGGCAGCCGGCTCAGGCATAGCCCTCTTCCGCCTGGTGTCGTGACGGCGGAACAAGGGCTGAAACTTCACACACTCCAAATACACGTGGTACACAGACTCTTCCAGCCCGCAAAGGTGGCGAGTCTGTGAACCATAGAAACATAGAAACATAGAAATTAGGTGCAGGAGTAGGCCATTCGGCCCTTCGAGCCTGCACCGCCATTCAATATGATCATGGCTGATCATCCAACTCAGTATCCCGTACCTGCCTTCTCTCCATACCCTCTGATCCCCTTAGCCACAAGGGCCACATCTAACTCCCTCTTAAATATAGCCAATGAACTGGCCTCAACTACCCTCTGTGGCAGAGAGTTCCAGAGATTCACCACTCTCTGTGTGAAAAAGTGTGAAAACCGTGAGAGAAGCAGGCTGCAGGGTGCTCCTTGGTGCAGAAAACGGATGTACATCGTACATTCGCCAGGGCTATTATTATTCTTACACCTCCGCTGGAAAGATCGGCAAAATGAAAGGGCGTGAATAAGTCAAGTTGATTAAGCTTGAAATCACTCAATAAGAAGGATGGGGCAATAAAGGGCAGGCATGCAGAGGATGCTTTATAGGGAGATTTAAGGAAGAGGAGAGAACTAGTGTTGTGCTTGGCCCCCTGGTCTCACCTGTGAAGTGATAGCAGGCATAAATACAGAGAGCCAATGTATAAAGCAGGGGCGGAATGGGTCTCCTGGGAGGATTCCAACTTTCATATAGATTAGAATAAGAAGACTATTTCATGGCAGGGAGATTGCAAATTCCTTGAGTGCGTGCAAGTAGTTTTAGGGCGGCCACAAGGGGCAAGGTTTAGATAGACACAAAATGCTCAGCGGGGCAGGTAGCATCTCTCGAGAGAAGGAACAGGTGATGTTTTGGGTCGGAACCCTGAAAGATTGAGGGGGGGGGGGGGGGGGGGGGAGAGAGGGACTGGGAATGAGAGAAGGTCAGAGCAAAGTAGTGCCGGCAACATAACCCCAGGAAGAGTGCAGCAGAGAACGGGCCAGTGTTGGCTGGGGAAGCTTGATCAGGGTTTTACTTTAGTTTAGAGATACAGCAAGGAAGCAGGCCCTTCGGCCCGTCGAGACCGTGCCGACCAGCGATCCCCGCACACTAACCTACACACATTCAGGACAATTTACAATTACACCAGGCCAATTAACCTACAGAACTGCACGTCTTTGGAGTGTGGGAGGAAACCGGAGCACCTGGAGAAACGCCTACGCAGGTCACTGGCAGAACGTGCAAACTCCTTACAGACAGCAGCCATAATCAGGATCGCACCCGGGTCTATGGCGCAGTAAGGCAGCAACTCAACCGCTGCACCACCGTACCGCGCTGTATGAGGTAGTATATCTGTCACGGTGGCCACGTTGTGACTGAGTTCACTTTGGCGTAGAAGGCAGTTTGGAAGAGATTCACCAGGCTCGTCCCTGGGACCAGGGATTTTTGTCACACCATGAACAGCTGAAACTATTTGACCTGGAATCGATGGAGTTTAGAAAGACTGGGTTGGTTGCAATAGAGTCCTGGAAAGCAGAGACGACTCACGAGGATGTTGCCAGAACTCGACGGCCTGAACTATAGGGAGAGGTTGAGCAGGCTAGGACTTTATCCCATGGAGTGCAGGAGGGTGAGGAGTGATCTTATGGAGATGTATAAGATTGTGAGAGGAATCGACAGGGTAAATGCTTTTACCCGGAGTCGGGGGGAGTTCATAGGAACCTGACGGGCAACTTCTTTACACAAAGGCTGATGGGTATATGGAACCTCTCCAGAAAGGCTGCCTGACCCGCTGAGTTACTCCAGCATTTTGTATCTATCCACTGTGTAAACCAGCATCTGCAGTTCCTTCCCACACATATCACTTGCCAGGCACCTCTTTATCAGCTTTCCAACCCTCCCCACCCCTCGACAATCAGTCTGAAGAAGGGACCCTATTGCCTCTCCATATCTTCCAGAGATGCTTCCTAACCCGCTGAGTTACTCCAGCCTTTTTTGCTTTTTGAATATACATATTCCAATGTGTCTATATATCTTAACTTGAAGTTAATGGAAACTTGGCTGCACCTGACTCTCACAAACTCGAACGACATGCTTAAAACTTGCCACAGATTAGAATTAGAACCCATTTTGAAAACAGCGAAAGCATTTTAAAGTAAAGAGCTTAATGCACGTTTGACTCAGTTCCAACACATTTGGGGAAATAAAGGTTTAATCTCACTTTCATATACATCTGCTGAAACTCTTACAGTCTTTAACACATTAGAATATTTCTGTTCACAAAGAATATCATTCTCACTGCCTCTGACGTGATTAAATCTTACAGAAACGATTGAATAAATGCAATCTTTGACCGTGAGTAATGCTGACTTTAATACAATAAGCCTTATTTACATATAGAAAGAATTTGCTGTGTAGGTGGTTTGTTTAAGTATTTAGTTTTGCGGGGGAATGATTGAGGTACGCCCTGCCTGTATGTTCAGTCTGTATATTAATGAAAGAGTTGAATTATTGACCAAGTGCAGCATCATCCACAATCATGTCTTTTCAGTATTTGTGGGAGTTGCTCCCTCACGGTGCCAGAGACTGGGGTTCGATCCTGACTCCAGGTGCTGTCTGTACAGAGTCTGTACGTTTTCCAGGGCCCCGCGTGGGTTTTCCTCCAGTGACCAGCGTGGGTTTTCTCCGGCTGATCCGGTTCCCTCCCACATTCCAAAGAAGGACAGGTGGGGGATGGAGGAGACAGCAGGGGGGCTGAGGTTTAATTGGCTTCTGTAAGGTCGAGTCTTGTAAATTGTCTGTACAGTGGAGGGCAGGATACAGATGTTAGTGTGCGGGGATCGAGGAGAACTTCTTCAAGGTGGGCATATCTTGAAGAGATAACGCAGTAGAGTATACACAGTGTTTAAGAGGGAACTGCAGATGCTGGAGTGTGTAGGTTTAATTGGCTTCTGTAAATTGTAAATTGTCTGTAGTGTGTAGGATAACGTTAGTGTGCGGGGATCGCTGGCCAGCACGGACTTGGTGGGCTGAAGGGCCTGTTTCCATGGCGTATCTGTACACTAAGCTAAAATTTGGAACATGTACAAAGGCGAGTAACATTTTCAATGAACCACTTGCACCAAGTGAAATTAAATTATATAACTATTAACGACAATAGAATGGATGACATGAGAGTGTTTTAGTTTAGTTTAGTTTATAGTCTAATGTACAGATACAGCATGGAAAAAGGTCCTTTGGCCCACCGAGTCCACACCGACCCTAGATCAACCGTTCACACTAGACAATAGACAATAGACAGTAGGTGCAGGAGCAGGCCATTCGGCCCCTCGAGCCAGCACCACCATTCATGGCTGATCATCCACAATCAATACCCCATTCCTGCCTTCTCCCCATATCCCCTGACTCCACTATCTTTAAGAGCCCTCTCTTGAAAGCATCCAGAGAACCTCAGGGAGTATCCACCCGCCCTCTGAGGCAGAGAATTCCACAGACTCACATTTCTCTCTGTGTGAAGAAGTGTTTCCTCATCTCCGTTCTAAATGGCTTACACCTTAATCTTAAACTGTGGGCCCTGGTTCTGGACTCCCCCAACATCGGGATCATGTTTCCTGCCTCTTAACCCTTAATAATCTTATATGTTTCAATAAGATCCCCCCTCAGCCTTCTGAATCCCAGAGTGTACAAGCCCAGCCGCTCCATTCTCTCAGCATATGACAGTCCCGTCATCCCGGGAATTAACCTGGTGAACCTACGATGCGCTCCCTCAATAGCAAGAATGTCCTTCCTCAAATTTGGAGACCAACACTACACACAATACTCCAGGTGTGGTCCCACACAGGGCCCTAGTTCTATGTTATCCCACTCCCAACATACAAGGGGCAATTTACAGAGGGAAATTAACCTGCAAACCCCATGTCTTTGGGATGTGGCACTTTATAAAGCACTGGTCCGACCGCATTTGGTGCAATGTGAGCAGTTCTGGGCCCTATATCTGAGGAAGGATGTACTGGCATTGGAGAGAGTCGAGAGGAGAATAATCCCAGGAATGATTGGATTAACATGGTGAATGTTTAACGACACTGGACCTGTACTCGCTGGAGTTTAGAAGGATGAAGGGGCACCTCATTGAAACCTGCCGAATAGTGAAAGGCCTGGATAGAGTGGATGTGGAGAGGATGTTTCCACTAGTGGGAGAGTCTAGGGCCAGAGGCCATAGTCTGAGAATAAAAGGATGTACCTTTGGACAGGAGATGAGAAGGGATTTCTTCAGTCAGGCGGTGGTGAATCTGCAGAATTTATTGCCTCAGAAGGCTGTGGAGGTCAAATCAATGGATATTTTAGGCGCGGGGATTGTTAGATTCTCGATTAGTACGGGTGTCAGGGATTATGGGGAGAAGGCAGGAGAATGGGGTTGAGAGAGAAAGATAGATCAGCCAAGGTGGAATGGTGGAATTATTGACGGGCCGAATGGCCTAATTCTGCTCCTAGAACTTATAAATTTTTTGTGGGAGGAGACTGGAGCACCCAGTGGGAACCCAGGCGGTCACAGGAAGAATGTGCAAACTCCACACAGACAGTACCCGATGTCAGAATCGAACCTGGCTCTCTGGTGCTGTGCGGCAGCAGCTCTACCCGCTGCACCACCCTTCCGCCCCATGTAACTGTCCCATTAATTCAAAGGATATTCTGCATGATGACCAAGAGTGTGTGGGCAGAATAACCCAGATGGACACTGCTGCTTAATGGCATGAACACTGACATGGTTGAAGGCTTTGTTTTTTGCTTGTAGGCAAAGACATTTATCCATCAGGGTAGATTTCCTGAGCCTTTAAAAATTGCAAAGTACCCTTCATCAGAAACTTTTGGCTCAGGGCCTGTTGTTTTCTAATCAATACCGTAGTGCTGATCTTTGCGATATTTTTTGGGGGAACAATTGGATTGGGTATCGCCCTTCCCACGTGGTAAACTGCGCAGTAATGTAGTCTTGTTTCCACACACCATGATGCACCGGTCACAGTGGAGCAACTGGTAGAGCCACTGTCTTCAGAGACCCTGGTTCGATCCTGATATCAGGTGCCATAGAGTCATAGTCACACGGTGTGGAAACAGGCCCTTTGGCCCATCTTGCCCACTCCGACCAACATGCCCCATCTACACTAGTTCCACTGTCTGCGTTTGGCCAATATCCTTCCATACCTGTCCCTATCCATGTACCTGTTTAAATGTTTTTTAAACACTGGGATAGCACCTACCTCAACTACCTTGTTTGGCATCACGTTCCATACACCCACCACCCTTTGTGTACAAAAGTAACCCATCAGGTTCCTATTAAATTTTCCCCCCCTCACCTTAACCTATATCCAAGGGTCTCGACCCGAAACGTCACCCATTCCTCCTCTCCAGAGATGCTGCCTGTCCTGCTGAGTTCCTCCACCTTTTTGTGTCGATCTTTGGTTTAATCCAGCATCTGCAGTCCCTTCTCACACAGTTCCCATTATAAAACAGTTAACATTTATGCCTTCAGTGTACCATTGTGAATTGTTTGTAAGTACTTTAATCTCAATACTTGCTGTATGAGACATAAACAGAGTACAACTTGTGTCTTCACTAATCTCAAATTGGAAATCAATTAATTAATATGAGATAAAAACCTCCAACAAAATTATTACTGATGTTTAATTGGTGTAATTTCTCCAGTGAAAGTATTTACTGGAGACTGTGGATAGTACATTCAATCTACATGAAGTTGGTAGAGAACTGGTTGTTGACTTGCATTGAGAGACAATGATAATCTTCACATTAGACATTAAACATTAGAGATACAGCGTGGAAACAGTCCCTTCGGCCAACCGAGTGTGAACCGTCCAGCGATCCCCATACACTAATGGCCCTGTCCCACGGTGCGAGTTCATTCCAAGAGCTCTCCCGAGTTTAAAAAAAATCAAACTCGTGGTAAGCACGGAGAATGAACGTAGTGGGTACGTCGGGGACGTCTCTTAGCGGCTCATAACGTTAACGGCAGAAACATAGAAACATAGAAACATAGAAATTAGGTGCAGGAGTAGGCCATTCGGCCCTTCGAGCCTGCACCGCCATTCAATATGATCACGGCTGATCATCCAACTCAGTATCCCGTACCTGCCTTCTTTCCATACCCCCTGATCCCCTTAGCCACAAGGGCCACATCTAACTCCCTCTTAAATATAGCCAATGAACTGGCCTCAACTACCCTCTGTGGCAGAGAGTTCCAGAGATTCACCACTCTCTGTGTGAAAAAAAGTTCTTCTCATCTCGGTTTTAAAGGATTTCCCCCTTATCCTTAAGCTGTGACCCCTTGTCCTGGACTTCCCTAACATCGGGAACAATCTTCCTGCATCTAGCCTGTCCAACTAAGTTTCTATAAGATCCCCTCTCAATCTCCTAAATTCTAGAGAGTATAAACCAAGTCTATCCAGTCTTTCTTCATAAGACAGTCCTGACATCCCAGGAATCAGTCTGGTGAACCGTCTCTGCACTATGGCAATAATGTCCTTCCTCAGATTTGGAGACCAAAACTGTACGCAATACTCCAGGTGTGGTCTCACCAAGACCCTGTACAACTGCCGTAGAACCTCCCTGCTCCTATAATCAAATCCTTTTGCAATGAAAGCTAACATACCATTTGCTTTCTTTACTGCCTGCTGCACCTGCATGCCTACCTTCAATGACTGGTGTACCATGACACCCAGGTCTCGCTACATCTCCCCCTTTCCCAATCGGCCACCATTTAGATAATAGTCTGCTTTCCCATTTTTGCCAGGTACTTGGGAAGACTCGTTAACGGCAGGTAAGCACGGGAAGACTCGTGAAGACTTTCCAACATGTTGAAAAATGTCCACGAGAGCCCCGAGTACCGACGAGTGGCCATTACCGTAAATCTCCGAGTTTGAATCGGGGCAAACTCGGGAGAGCTCTTAGAATGAACTCGTACCGTGGGGACAGGGCTTTAACACGATCCTACCCACTCGGGACAACTTACAATTTTTACTGAAGCCAATTAACTTACAAACCGTGTAAGAAGGAACTGCAGATGCTGGTTTACACCGAAGATAGACACAAGGGTCGCACATTCCTTTTGTTTAGAGACACAGCATGGAAACAGTCCCTTCGGCCCACCTGGCCTGCACCGACCAGCGATCCCCGCACACTAACGCTATCCTATACACACTAGGGACAATTTACATTTATACCAAGCCAATTAACCTACAAACCTGGAGTGTGGGAGGAAACCGAAGACCACGGGGACAACCCACATTCCCGGGGAGAACGTGCAAACTCCGTACAGACAGCACCCGTAGTCGGGATCGAACCTGGGGTCCCTGGCGCTATTATCGGCGCACGGCGGCAACTCTGCCGCTGCGCCACCATGACCGCGCCAGAATTCTGGCGAGAATCTGTTGTGACATCAAACCATTGATTTAGTTGTAAAATGAATCACTGTTTGCCTCATTAGGTCTCGCTGGTTAAACAAATACTCGTGCTTGTTCATCCAATTGATTTCTCGGCAGAGAACGGACGCATCAATTGGCCACAATAAACCCACCTATGAAGTATCATTTGCACGTAAGTACACATGATGTATTCATTTCATATTTGCAAACATTTGCAATTAACTTCCCCGGTGTGACTTTCTGTCTCTGAAAGTGTGACCCAAAAAAGCTGCTAAAATGCAATTATCTCCAAAAATGCCAACAGTTCTGTGAGTCAACACAGATTCAAATTCCTTGCTAAACTTTGCATTTCATTACTCTCACTGTGCTAATACAGAATCTAAAGTGCGTTCAGACTCCGATGTTTATGCAACAATAAGTATGATTAATGGTAACAGTTTCCTTAAGTAAAATAGGACATTAAGAAATTAGAATGATTTATTTTGCCTGCTTTTTAATAAACAAAACCATTATTCCCCAAATTATACTGAATTAAACATTGACTGCTTCAGAAGTGTAACTACATGACAAATTAAAAAAAAAGATCAAATATAGCAGCAGGGCGGACCGGTGGCGCAGCGGTAGAGTTGCTGCCTAATGCCCCTGTCCCACTTAGGAAACCCGAACGGAAACCTATGGAGACTTTGCGCCCCACCCAAGGTTTCCGTGCGGTTCCCGGAGGTTGCAGGTGGTTGCTGGAGGTTGTAGGTAGTGGAAGCAGGTAGGGAGACTGACAAAAACCTCCAGGAACCTCCGGGGTGGGGTGGTGCCTGCAGCGGCCTGGAGCTTACCTGGTCTCTGGGCGCTCCAGTACACCCAGCATGTTCACAAGTTCACAAGTTACGGGAGTAGAATTAGGCCATTTGGCCTATCTTGTCCACTCCGCCATTCAATCATGGCTCCTCATCCCATTCTCCTGCCTTCTCCCCATAACCCTTGACACCCGTCCTAATCAAGAACTTGTCTATCTCTGCCTTAAAAATATCTGCTGACTTGGACTCCACAGCCCTCTGTGGCAATGAGCTCCAAAGATTAACTTTACCCTCTGACTAAAGAATTTCTTCCTCACCTCCTTTCGAAAAGAGCGCCATTTAATTCTGAAGCTATGACCTCAGGTCCTAGACTCTCCCACCAGAGCACCATCCTTTCAACCTACTCTATCTATGCCTTTCATTATTCGGTAAGTTTCAATATGGTCCTCCCGTCAACCTTCTAAACTCCAGCGAGTACAGGCCCAGTGCTGTCGAACGCTCATCATATGCTAACCCCAGTCATTCCTGCAATTGGACTTGGGACTTTGGACTTCACCTTTTTGTAAATCCACCAGTATTCAGTACTTTATATTTTATTTTAGTCTGACTTATTCTGTTCATCCGATATTGCACTTTAGTGATTTTTTTTGTACTCCTTCAGATTGTTATCAGGTTTCTGAACAGTCTTTCCATAAGCTAAGGTAACCTCTGATTCATCTCTGCCCAATTGAGGACATTGGACTTTGTCTGGATCTGAATACTCTACGATGCTGAGAATTATATTGTGCTCCCTGCATCTTACTCTTTGCTCTATTGTACTTGAGTTTGGCCTGATTGTATTTATGTGTGGTATTATCTGATCTGATTGGAGAGCATGCAAGACAAAGCTTTTCACTGTACCTCGGTACAGGTAAATGATTAGAAGGATGAGGGGAGGACCTCATTGAAACTTACCGACTAGCGACATGCCTGGATAGAGTGAATGGGAAGAGTGTGTTTCCTCTCATGGGAGACTCTAGCACCAGAGGCCATACCCTCAGAATAAAAGGACGTATCTTGAGAAAGGAGATGAGGAGGAATTTCTTTAGTCGGAGATGAATCTGTGGAATTCTTTGCCACAGATGGCAGTTGAGGCCAAGTCAATAGGTATTTTTAAGGCAGTGATAGATGGATTCTTGATTAGTATGGGTATCAGGTGTTACGGGGAGAAGGCAGCAGAATGGGGTTGAGAGGGCAAGATCGAATGGTTGAATGATGGAGTAGACTTAATTGTAATTTATTTATTAGCCAAGAATGTAAAACCATGCAAGGAATTTGGTTTACCATACAGTCATACTAACAAAAAGCAACAAGACCCACAACTACATAAAAGTTAAAATAAACATCCACCACAGCGGCTGCCCCACATTCCCCACGTGATGGAAGGCAATAAAGTCTAATCTTCTTTCCTCCTTATTCTCCTGCAGACGGGGCAGTCGAACATTGATGGGCTGAATGGCCCAATTCCACTCCTATCACTTATGACCTTATGACCTTATGAATTGATAGTCTGAATGGCCTTATCCTGCTCCTAGAACTTCTCAACTTACACACTTATAAAGATTGGTCTGCTATTTTTGAACCATTCTGTTGTTTTGCATTCGCCATTGTGTTTATCATGTAATTATCGTACCCAATGTGTACTCCATGAGTTTCATGCAGACTGGGAATTTCATACACCTATGACATAAACTACTCTGAATCTGACTCTGAAAATTCTCTTGAAAACATTTATGTCGCCTGACATATCTTCAGGAAGGCTGAAATATGCGGCTGTGATCCTTAGTGCATCCTTGAACAAAATGGTAAGGCCAAGTGATAATGGACTTGTGGCGGCTCCTAGGGTTGCCCATTAACTGTCGAACCCCTCACAGGAGTGTGACTCCTTAGCCGGAACAAAAGGCAAGTAAGGGTGCCATCTTTCCCTGTCTTCCCCTGAACTGGGAGGAATTAAAGTAAAGTGCTTCTCAAACTTCGGACTACTTGCCTCATTTTGAGACCCACGCACTACAGACTATTAATTAATACTTGATCAGTGGTTCAAGTAGTAAATCAATTGTGTGAGTCGTAGCTCAGTGGGAATGTTGCTCAACGGGTCCAATTCAAAACAGTGAACTAGTCATTGAAAAAATCTTGATGTTTCATGACATTCTCTACAATTAAATGTCAACACTTACTGGTGAATTACTAAAGCAGGAATGCTTTTATGATTCAGATACTAAGAGAGAAGAAGTGGATGAGGTATGTGTGAGAGCTCAACTTGTGTGCAAAGCAGCCCTTGGCCGTCAGTGAGAGAAATAGTTCACCCCTACTTTAAAAGGGTCTTCAGTGGCCATTACTCGGCTAATGCAGAGTGCCTCTTGGCTAGTCTTCTGCCCCATACAAATGCCGACAATTTAGTTTAGTTTGTTGTCACGTGTGGGTTGCTGTGTGCTAACCAGTCAGCGGAAAGACAGTACATGAATACGGGCGGCACGGTGGCGCAGCGGTAGAGTTGCTGCCTCACAGTGCCAGAGACCCAGGTTCAATCCTGACTACGTGTGCTGTCCGTATGGAGTTTGTACGTTCGCCCCGTGACTGCGTGGGTTTTCCCTGGGTGCTCTGGTTTCCTCCCACACTCCAAAGACGTGCAGTTTTGCACGTTAATTGGCTTCGGTCAAGATTGTAATTTGTCCCTAGTGCCTAGGATAGTGCGAGTGTATGGGATGAGTGCGGGTCAGCATGGACTCGGTGGGCCGATGGGCCTGTTTCTGCGCTGTATCTCTAAACGAAACTAAAACTAAACCTAACAAAACCGTAATCTACTGAAATTGTCAATGAATTGCACTTTGTTTCCTTGGCTAGACATCTCAGTACTCAGAGAGTTAAAATAAGTTTTGATTTATTTCTGAAGGCTCCATTTGTTTTTTGCAATAGATGTACAAACTTAGAGAACCTTCATACATACACATCAGTCAGCAGGAGAATTCCCTTGGGACTTAATTTAATGTAACACAGACTTCCTGGAAGTTCAGCCGGGCTAATGTAGATGAGCAAATGAAGCTGCATTTTTTAGAATACGAAAATAAGAAATGTATGTTTTCTTTATTCAATGTACACTCCAGACTTCAAATGTTCACAACTAACAATACAGATGCGGGCATTGTAGGGATGAAAATAAACAAGAGTGTAACATAATATAAATATGGCCCTTGTGTCATTTGAAGCTTTGTTTGGTTGAAGTAGCCCCATGTCCTTGAAGTCTTTAAATAACTGCAGCTGACAAACACTGATTACAATGCATACATCTGTGAACCATTTGTCAGGGGTTATGGGGAGAGGGCAGGAGAATGGGGTTGAATTGAGGGAAAGATAGATCAGCCATGATTGAATGTCGGAGTAGACCTGATGGGCCGCATGGCCTAATTCTGCTCCTCACGAACTTGCAGTATGATCGTATGAAGGTACGAAGACAAAAAATGCTAGTGAAACTCAGCGGGTGAGGCAGCATCTATGGAGCGAAGGAATAGGTGACGTTCCGGGTCGAGACCCTTCTTCAGAGTCTGAACAATGACAACAAGCCTAACTTATTTTTCTCAGAAATGATGTTGAGTCATCTGAAGGACACCACCCAGGATTAAATGTGAATCCAGTTTGTTTTTAATAGCAGGAAGGAAGAAGTGGAATCTGATATTTTGCTTCAGTAAGGAGCTTAGAAACATTGGCACTCATTGTAACATGGTCCCTGGTGGAATTGTAAATACGCTCTTCTCAAGCTTACTCCCCAGACTAGTTCAGTCAAAAAACACTGGGTCAAGCAGTGGGACAACTAAACTTTATTTTTTGATTGAACAGCAAATTTCTCCTATACGATACCTAAACCACCGCGGGTTCGATCCTTGTCTCTGCCTGGGCAAGCCATTCAGCCTCGTGCAAGCAGAAACACTCCAAAAGGTCACGCAGTCCCAAGTGCTCTTCCAGAAGATCGACCTCGATCTAAAAATGGAGCCACGTTTTATAGGTCCGCGCACCTTGAGGGGCCGAACTACATAGGGGTGGTCTCTTTACAGTCCAATCAAACATATTAATCACATCAATATATTATTGACGGTTCCCCAAACCAATTACAGAGTCTCCCATACATTGTTTCTTGGAGAAGCTTCTGGAAGGAAGCTAACTGAATAATACAACATTTACCCTGGAATTCCAAACAATCCTGCCAGGGCTTAACACTTTGGCCAATCAACAAACAGCAGATTAACTGTCTCGCAACATTACTTACATTATTGACAGCTCTTTTGTAATTCTTTTCCAATCAACCATGCATTTACACTTCTTTGGACGTCCTCTGCAAAAATCTCATTCATACTGACAATTGAAGAGATACTCATACATTTCTTATCGGCAACATTGATTTGGGCCTAGACTTACTGGCACCATTCAGCAGCTTGTCTATTTATATACAGAAACACAGACTTGAACAAAATGGTCTGGCAATGCATGAATCCTCTGCTAAATTTTGGTTCTATTCCTGCTCCGTTTCGGCCAGGATTTACAGAATGATCCTGACAAATTGTCCATAGTGTGTGTGGGGTAGTGTTAGTGTTCGGGGATCGCTGCTTGGTGCGGACTCGGTGGGCCGATGGGCCTGTTTTCCGCGCTGTATCTCTAAACTAAACCAAAACTAAACTAAACATGCAAGGAGTGAACAGGTCATGAAGAAGTAACGGCAATGCTGGACACTGCCCAGTCCATCATGGCTACTGAACTCCGCACCATCGAAGGGGTCTACAGGAGGCGCTGCCTCAAAAAGGGAGCCAGCATCATCAGAGACCCACACCGCCCTGGCCATGCTTGCATTTCACTCCTGCCATCGGGAAGAAGGTACAGGAGCCTGAAACTATAACGTTCAGGTTCAGGAGCAGCTTCTTCCCTACAGCCATCAGACTATTCAGCACTATGAACTCGGCTTGTACTCGCTAGAATTTAGAAGATTGAGGGGGGATCTTATAGAAACTTACAAAATTCTTAAGGGGTTGGACAGGCTAGATGCAGGAAGATTGTTCCCGATGTTGGGGAAGTCCAAAACAAGGGGTCACAGTTTAAGGATAAGGGGGAAATCTTTTAGGACCGAGATGAGAAAAACATTTTTCACACAGAGAGTGGTGAATCTGTGGAATTCTCTGCCACAGAAGGTAGTTGAGGCCAGTTCATTGGCTATATTTAAGAGGGAGTTAGATGTGGCCATTGTGGCTAAAGGTATCAGGGGGTATGGAGAGAAGGCAGGTACAGGATACTGAGTTGGATGATCAGCCATGATCATATTGAATGGCGGTGCAGGCTTGAAGGGCCCAATGGCCTACTCCTGCACCTATTTTCTATCTTTCTATGTTTCTATGCCTGTTGTGCTGCTGCAAGTAAGATTTCATTGTTCTGTTTCAGGACATATGATAATGAAACACTCTTGACACTTGAAGACGGGTCCCAACCCAAAACATCACCTATCCATGTTCTCCAGAGAAGCAGCCTGACCCACTGAGTTACTCCAGCATTTTGTGCCGATCCTGGTTTGACTTGACATAATGAAGAGGAATCATTCTATTTTAGTTAAACAAGACTGTCCATAAAAATGAGTTGTCCAACAAAATGATCTTCCAAATTTAGTTTTGGTATACGGCATGGAATTAGGCCCTTCTGCCGGCCAGTGATCCCTGAACATTAACACTATCCTACACACTAGGGACAATTTACAATTTTTACCAAATACGATGAACCTACAAACCTGTACGTCTTTGGAGTGTGGGAGGAATCTGGAGAAAACCCACACGGTCATGGGATGAATGTACAAATTCTGTATGGACAGCACCCGTAGTCAGGAACTAATCTGGGTCTCTGGCACTGTGAGGCAGCAACTCTACCGCTGCGAACCCTATAATACAAAGGACTTGCCTTATAATACAGAAGCATCATTCTATACAAGTTAATCAGGATGGTCGATAGAAATGAGCTTTCCATCGAATAATCTTCTAAATGAATGAATTAATTCCAGGAAAGATTAGAAAGCATTTACAATGAACTAAAAATTATCCTAATTTGAATTGTTATGCAAGCATAGTTTGTACTGATTAAACAAAGTGTGATCATACCTAATATTTTCCACTTTTCATTTCACTGTGGGCTAATATATAATTCAAACCTAGTTTAACTTCATGTAGAATTAACCCAATCTACTGTTGCAGAAACTGAAGACAGATACATAGAAAATTCAGCAACAGAGATTAACATGCAAGCTCATATTATATTCTTTGGATGGCACGGTGGCACAGCGGTAGAGTTACTGCTTTACAATGCCAGAGACCCCAGTTCGATCCTGGCTACTGGTACTTGTCTGTACGTGACCTGCATCATAAGGATAGGACTAGAATTATGCCATTCGGCCCATCAAGTCTACGCGCCATTCAATAACGGCTGATCTATTTCCCTCCTCTCTCTCTCCTAACCCCATTCTCATGCCTTATGCCCCTGTCCCATTTAGGAAACCTGAACGGAAATCTCTGGAGACTTTGTGCCCCACCCAACGTTTCCGTGCGGTTCCCGGAGGTTGCAGGTGGTTGCCGGAGGTTGCAGGTAGTGGAAGCAGGTAGGGAGACTGACAAAAACCTCCAGGAACCTCCGGGAACCGCACCGAAACCTTGGGTGGGGCGCAAAGTCTCCAGAGGTTTCGTTCAGGTTTCCTAAGTGGGACAGGGGCATAAGTTTTAGTTCCGTTTTAGTTTTCCCCATAACCTCTGACACCTGTATAATGGGGCGACTAATACTGTACACATGCACCAAACATGGCCTAGCCAAAGTTTTATAAAGCTGCATTGTTACTTCCTGAATCGTACACTAAATTATAGGACCATTTGTGTGGGAGCAAAATGGAATGGCCACGCGGATTTGGTGTTTGAAGTAACTGGCGATTTATTCAAACTGATGCACACCAGGAGACCAGTCAAAGCTGATCTATCACGTGTGACTTCGGTACATTTTTCATATTCTCAGATGATGAGATTACTCAGAAACTTGATCAACAGTAAGTCGAGGCCTTAATGAATAAAACTTGACTGACGATAAAACGAGGTTTTGCACGGAGATTTGATTAACAATAACATTAGGTCTTAAATACATAATGGAACTCAGAAGGACTTCATTAGATTCAGATTCAGATTCAATTTTAATTGTCATTGTCAGTGTACAGTACAGAGACAACGAAATGCATTAGGTGACAAACAGAATGACAGCTTCTTCTTCTTGCTAATGAAACATAAACCAAAGGAATAGTTAGATCTCAAGCCGGGTGTTGAGCAGCCAGGTTGTTGTCTCTGCGTCAATGTCTGCCAGGCCCTGAGCTCCATTAGGTGGGTGGTAGAGCGGGCACTCAGAGATGAACTGGCCTCAACTACCTTCTGTGGCAGAGAATTCCAGAGATTCACCACTCTCTGTGTGAAAAATGTTTTCCTCATCTCGGTCCGAAGGGGGAAATCTTTTAGGACCGAGATGAGAAAAACATTTTTCACACAGAGAGTGGTGAATCTCTGGAATTCTCTGCCACAGAAGGTAGTTGAGGCCAGTTCATTGGCTATATTTAAGAGGGAGTTAGATGTGGTCCTTGTGGCTAAAGGGATCAGGGGGTATGGAGAGAAGGCAGGTACAGGATACTGAGTTGGATGATCAGCCATGATCATATTGAATGGCGGTGCAGGCTCGAAGGGCCGAATGGCCTACTCCTGCACCTATTTTCTATGTTTCTATGTTTCTATGACATGATTGGCTGTCTGTTGTTCTGCTCTGCATTCACAGGCTGGGCTCTGGCCGAGCCCCCATCTGGCATTGAAACGCCCAACTCCAGTACAAAGTCTGTTGAGCTTCACCCATGCTCCTCTGGGGAGGTCAGGCCCTGAACAGCTTTTATCTGGTGAAGAATGAGATGATTATCCATGTCTAAATTAATTAACAGTAGATACAAATGTCTGTCACATTGATGGGTGCACGCATAATCAATGAATTTCCTGTCACGCATTGTCTGCAGTTTCCCCGTCACCACATTAGCACAATCCACATCCTTATCTATTAATTATTAGCCCTCACTATTGTTTATCCACTCCACTTATGTTGCTACTTTCAAGGAGCTATGGGCTTGTATCCCCCGATTCCTCTGTACATCAATGCTATCCTGGGTCCTGCCATTAACTGTACACTTTCTCCTTACATTTGTCCTCCCAAAATGGAACACCTCACACATGCTTGGATTCAACTCCACCTGCCATTTCTCTGCCCTTATCCATAACAAATCTATATGCTGATGCCTGCTTTGACAACCTTTGACACAGACCGCAATTCCACCAATTTTGGTGATCTGCAAACATACTAACCAACTCATCTACATTGAAACAAATGTAAAAAGTGCATTGTAAAAAGCTACCTGGTTCCGTGAGATCCCACAGGCAAGAACATTTGCTGAACATATCTGATCTGAACTTTATGTGATCCAGATGTAAATCAAAGTGGTTGTGTTTTAGATGCTCAATAAAGGTCCGACAAGCCAGTCAATTATGCACCTTAGAGAGGCAATAAGTTGTAGTTTTTAGCATTAGAGATACAGCGTGCAAACAGGCACTTCAGACCACTGAGTCCACGCTGACCTGTGATCACCCACATACACTAACACTATCTTACACACTAGGAATAATTTACAATTTTACCAAAGCCAATTAACCTACCAACCTGTACATCTTTGGAGTGTGTGGGGAAACCGGAGCACCTGGAGAAAACCCACGCAAGTCATGGGGGGGGGGACATACAAACTCCATAGAGACGGCACCCGTGGTCAGGATCAAACCCGGGTCTCTGGCGCTGTAAGGCAGCAACTCTCCCACTGCACCAACGTGCCAGGATTTTGTACTTTACTCAAGATTCTGACCAACAATTCCTTGTGTCTCAATACATCTTAACCATTTAATTTTAACTCCCCTTTTGTTCTGGAGGCTCATGAGTTATCCTCCTTCCATTGTGTGTGCTTAATAAAGATTGTTTTAGTTTTAAGGGCCTGTTGCACTTTCACAACCTAATTCACGACCTCTGACGAGTTTGCCCTTGGCTCATACTCGCAGCATGGTTGTCACGAGGTCGTAGGAGGTCGTAGGTACTCGTGGCATCAAGTAGGTCCGGGTGTCTTTCTAGCCGGATGAAAAATGTCCACGAGTAAAAAAGGTCGTGAATTAGGTCGTGAAATTGTAGTTTGTTTGGTTGTTTGTTTGTTTGTCTTTTTGCACAAAGTCCGCGAGCATTGCCACTTTTCACTTCACTGCACATCTCGTATGTGTATGTGACAAATAAACTTGACCTGACTTGGAAGTGGGACTGGCCCTTAAGCTTAGTTTATTGTCAGGTGTACCGAGGTACAGTGAAAAGCTTTTTGTTGAGTGGTATCCAGTCAGTGGATTGTATCCTTTTCAGTTTAGTTCAGTTCAGTTTAGTTTATTGTCACGTGTACCGATGTACAGTGACAAGCTTTTTTGTTTTGTGCTAACCACTCAGCAGTCGTTTGCTATGTCGCTCTTCAAGGGAGATGCTAAATGCATTTCGTTGTCTCTGTACTGTACTGACAATGACAATTAAAATTGAATCTGAATCTGAAGCTGAATCTGAAAGACAATACAGCTGCTCCTTGACTTACGATGGGGTTATGTTCCGATAAACCCATCGTAAATCGAAAATACCATAAGTCGTAAACACATTTAATACAATTTGATCACGTGGCCAGACGTTGCCGAGCGTGTGTACCGAGCGTAATGTCGAAATATCGTAAGTAGACGCATCGTAAATCGGGGAGCATCTGTATTACAATCAATCCATTTACAACCATGATAGATACATGATGAGGGAATAACATTTCATGCAAGGTAAAGCCAGCAAAGTCCGGTCAAGGATAGTCTGAGGGACATCACAGGTAGATAAACCCTTAATTTGCTTTGCACATTTGTCGGGTAATTATCCATCCCAATAATCTGTATTCGGCTGTATGTAACATTTTTGTGCACATGTGCACTAACTATCTGGTATGGAGAATTGGAAAAGTCACTCAGCCATATCACCAAGTTGCAATTGCTGAAGTAATCAGCCGCCCTTTGCAGTGAAAGGTATTGCACCCAGGCAGAACCCGACTGGTTTCCAAGAATAAACCTCTTGCATCAACATGTTACTTCATTCTCATCTGCAGAGCGTCCATACGCAATGCCAGCATAGGTCTGAGCAAGGTTAATTGGTAACTGACATGGTTGTTCAATTAGGGAAATTATTCTCCCTTGATTGAGGTAACATGGTTAATAATTAGAATTAAAGTCTTCATCACCTTTCAGACAGTTATCATTATAATTTTGCTGATTATTGCATAATAACAGTTAGAGTGTCAGCATTACTGCTGCAATGGAGTCAGGGGATATGGGAAGAAGGCAGGAACGGGGTACTGATTGAAGATGATCAGCCATGATCACATTGAATGGTGGTGCTGACTTGAATGGCCTACTCCTGCACTTATTGTCTATTGTCTATTGTCTAATGGGATAGAGCTGACAACAGCATCTAATGTCCACACACGCAAACACACATGCATGCACAAACACACTTGTACATATTCACATACATGTATTGTATATGCACACACACACACACTACTTGTTACATGCATATACACACACATACTCACGTTCACACACATGCATAAGCACACGTACATGCAGTCATGCACATGCATGTACACAGACGCGCATGCGCTGGCACGTACAAATGCACACAGATGCGCACAAATATGCACACACATACACGCATACATTTACATACATGCATAAGCACATGCACACGTGCACACACGCACTTGCATTCACATACACACATACTCACGTTCACACACATGCATAAGGACATACACATGCACTCATGCACACACATGCACATGCATGAATGCACATGCACGTACACAGATGCACACACACACATGCACACAAATATGGATGCACATACATGCATGCTCGCATGCACACACATGCGAACACACATGCACACATGCACACATACACGCAAACACACACACACACCTAATGTCGAAGAGATCTAGTGCATCATAAAACCGTGGGATAGCACAGCACAGAAGGAGGCTATTTATATCCCTGTGGCCAAAATAGACTTTGAATTCATCCAGTTTCCACCACTCATTCAAGCAGTAAAATCCAACATTTGCATCTTAATGAATGACAATTATTTCTCAGCCCTCCAATGCTTCAATCACATCACTACAATCTATGCCAACCTCTCCAGTCTGGGCGCTGATCTTATAGAGGTGTTCAAATGTGGGGATTAAAGGACGGGGATAAAGAATTAAAGGACATTCTTTTGTGAAGGAGATGAGGAGAAATCTCTTTAGTCAGAAGGTGGTGAATCTGTGGAATTCAAGTCAGCAGATATTTTTAAGGCAGAGATAGATAGATTCTTAATTAGTACAGATGTCAGAGGTTATGGGGAGAAGGCAGGAGAATGGAGTTAGGAGGAAGAGATAGATCAACCATGAATGAAAGGTGGAGTAGGCTTGATGGGCTGAATGGCCTAATTCTACTATCACTTATGACCTTATGACCTTAATAGAGAGGGTAATTGCACAGGGTTTCTTTTTTAACATAGAGGAGAGAAACATAGGTTTGAGGTGAGAAGGGAAAGATTTAATAGGAATCTCAGGGGCAACGTTTTCACACAGAGGATGGTGGGTAGAGTTGCCAACTGTCCTGTATTAGCTGGGACATCCCCTATATTGGGCTAAATTGGTTTGTCCCATATGGGACCGCCCTTGTCCCGTATTTAACTGCTGATACTCGGGTCGAGGGGACTGTCGGGTCAGAGTGCCGCGTTTGGCCCTGTCTCACCCTGTCCCGACGTAGTGCAGCCCATGGAGTGCAGCAGCAGCACCTCGCCCGTAGCTCCGTTGGTCGACAGCCCCGCCAGCTGTCCGACCTTTGGTCCGTTGCTTACCGCCGACACCACTACCACCCCTCCTTCTCATGGCCGATCATCGGTTCATGAGTTGTGATGGGGTGCCGGATGTTGCCCGGGCCAAAACGCCTCAGCTGGCCCCGCCTGCTGGGCTTTGTGTGCAGTCCAGCACCCGGGCCAACTCATCATTCACCCAGCCACGGCCGAGTCGGTCAACGAATTGCCATCGGGAATTTCTCCCTGATTTTGACCTTTTGTCCCTTATTTGGGAGTGAGGAAGTTGGCAACCATAATGGTGGGTGTATGGAACAAGTTGTCACAGGAGGTAGTTGAGGTAGATACATGGATAGAAAAGGTTTAGAGGGATATGGGCTAAATTACGGCAAATCGGACTAACTTAGATGTGACTTTAGATGTGGATGGCATGGACGGGTTGGGCCTAAGTGCCTGTCTCCGTGCTGTATAACTCTACGACTACAAATAAAAATGGGAATGATGACAAAATATACAGCTGGTCAGGCAGCATCAGTGGAGGGAGAAACATTTAACATTCCAGGTTGAATGCCCTTCAGCAGATATGAAGGCTTTGGATATGAGGACTATGGATACCATGCAGGCAGAGGAGATTAACTTAACCTGGCATCGTGTTTGGCACTGACATTGTGGGATGAAGGACCTATTCTTGTAGAAACAAGGAACTGTAGGTGCTTGTTTACACAGAGCGTTGAAGTAATTCAGCGGCCAGGCAGCATTTCTGGAGAACTTGGATGGGTGATGGTTCAGTTTAGTTTAGTTTAGAGACACTGCGCTGAAACAGGCCCTTCGGCCTGCCGAGTCCGCAGCGACCAGCGATCCCCGCACACTGACACTATCTCACACACTAGGGACAATTTACACTTACACCAAGCCAATTAAACTGCAAACCTGTACGTCTTTGGAGTGCGGGAGGAAACCAAAGATCTCAGAGAAAACCCACGGGGTCACGGGGAGAAGGTACAAACTCCGTTCAGACAGCACCCGTAGTCAGGATTGAACCTAGTACTCGCTAGAATTTAGGAGATTGAGGTGAGATCTTATAGAAACTTACCAAATTCTTAAGGGGTTGGACAGGCTAGATGCAGCGGAAGTCCAGGACAAGGGGTCACAGTTTAAGGATAAGGGGGAAATCCTTTGGGACCGAGATGAGAAAAGCATTTTTCACACAGAGAGTGGTGAATCTCTGGTACTCTCTGCCACAGAAGGTAGTTGAGGCCAGTTCATTGGCTATATTTAAGAGGGAGTTAGATGTGGCCCTTGTGGCTAAAGGGATCAGGGGGTATGGAGAGAAGGCAGATACAGGATACTGAGTTGGATGATCAGCCATGATCATATTGAATGGCGGTGCAGGCTAGAAGGGCCGAATGGCCTACTCCTGCACCTATTTTCTATGTTTCTATGTTTCTAACCCAGCACTGCAAGCGCTGTAAGGCAGCAATTCTAACGCTGCGCCACCGTGCCGCCCCAAATGTTTTGGGTCGGGACCCTTCTTGACACATGTTACAGGTTTGTTCCTGAGTTGTGCTATGTTCTATGTTCAATGTTCCATCTACATTAAGGTGAATGCCCAGAGTCTTTTACCCAGGCGAGGAGAACCCAGAGCCAGGGGCCACAGGTTTAATTTGAGACGGGTAAGATTTAATATGAGGGGCAACTTTTTCACACAGCTGAATCTACCGAACAAACTGCAGAGGAGGTAGTAGAGGCAGGTTCTAGAACAAGATGTAAAATACATTTGGACAGGTATATAGATAGGAAAAGTTAGAGGGATGAGGGCCCAACAGTTACTCTATGACTAACTAAACCTGCCTTATTATGGCACATTATACCAACATGCGGCTTTAATTAATAATTCTGTTGGATTGAAATTGAAATTGAATCATTAAATGCATGACTAATTTGTGTGGCCTGTAACAATATAGATTTAGACACTAATAACCCCACAGTCCTCCATCTGAAACATACCAACAAATGCCCTTTGCTGCATATCATTGTTTCTTTAATGACTCCGGGGATTTTCCTTTGAGCTCTCAGAAAGAAATTTGCTCTCAGCATTGATTTATTTTTTTGCTTCTTAAATCTCCGTTATTAATACTAGTTACTGTTTACTGATATGAACTTTCATGCACAAGTCCCATTTCCACTCTGAATTTTAAATTACTAGCATTGTATGAGCATCACTGAAATGGTAAATGAAAACTCTAAATAGCTGCAGAAGCTGGCAAAGTGGAAGTAGAGCCACTGTCTCACGATGCCAGAGAAAAAGGTTCAACATGGCCTTCCGTGCTGTCGGTGTGGAGTTCGCATGTTCTCCCTGTGACCACTTGGGTGGCACGGTGTCGCAGCGGTAGAGTTGCTGCCTTACAGCATCAGAGGCCCAAGTCTAATCCTGACTACGGGTGATGGCTGACACGGAGTTTGCACGTTCTCCCCGTGACCTATGTTGGTTTTCTCAGCGATCTCCAATTTCCTCCCACACTCCAAAGACGTACAGGTTTGGAGGCTAATTGGCTTGGTAAAATTGTAAATTGTCCCTAGTGTGTGTGGGATGGTGTTAATGTGCGGGGATCACTAGTCGGCGCGAACTCGGTGGGCCGAAGGGCCTGTTTCAGTGCTGTATCTCTAAACTAAATTACACTAAACCATGTGGGTTCACTTCAGGTGCTCTGGTTTCCTCCCCAGGGTCAAATTGCAATTTTTACAGAGGTAATTAACCTACAAACCTGCACGTCTTTGGAGTGTGGGAGGAAACCGGAGCACCCGGAGGAAACCCACGTGGTCACAGGACGAACGTACAAACTCCATACAGACTGCACCTATAGTCAGGATCGAACCCGGGTCTCTGGCGCTGTAAGGCAGCAACTCTACCGCTGCGCCACCGTGCCGCCCCCTTTAAACATGCTGGATTGTTTTCCTGGAGAGCAAATTAGTTATCTTAGCTCAATACACCCAAAACTGGCTGAGTAAGCACAAATATATATAAAAATGTCACATTATATCTATCAACGTTCTTCTGAAATCTATTTCACGGTTTTGACAAAAATGTGCTGGACTAAACTCTGATTAAAAATTCTTCTTTTTTGAGATTAAGTCATTTTCTGCTATATCAATCAAACTGTCACTTTTAAGTACATGGTGGAAGGCTTTTAATTGAGAAAAAGATTGGCAATTATGTTGTGTAACGTTACCTGATTTCTGAGATTCAGGGGAGATGTTAGTTTTCTGGTTATAAGAAATATTTTATAATTTTGGAAATTTTACAAGTTGCACCATGTCTGCTGATTGGTCTCAACAGAAAATGTGAAATGGATAGGGTTTAGTATTTGGTTTAGAGAAACAGCGCGGAAACAGGCCCTTCGGCCCACCGAGTCCGTACCGACCCGCGATCCCTGCACATTAATACCATCCTACACACTCTAGGGACAACTTACACTCATACCAAGCCAAATAAATCTAGATACCTGTATGTCTTGAGAGTGTGGGAGGAAACAGAAGATCTCGGAGAAAACCCACGCAATCACGGGAAGAACATGCAAACTCTGCATAGAGAGCATAGTCGTGATCGAACCCGGGTCTCCGGTGCTGCAAGCGCTGTTAAGGCAGCAACTCTACCGCTGCGCCACCATAATGGAGGCTCCAGGTTTACTTTACATAACAATCTATGATTCCCAACTGAGTTGCAATGTTTATCATAGCTTGAAATTGATAAATGGATGAAATGGTCTCATTATCACACGGAAGGAGGTCCTTTGGCCCAACTTGCCCATGCTAGCTCTCCACAGAGCAATCCATCTGTCCAATTCCCATCTCTTGATTGCCCTTCTGAAAGGCCTGGATAGAGTGAATGTGGGGAGGATGTTTCCACTAGTGGGAGAGTCCAGGACCAGGGACCATTGCCATAGAATAAAAGAACGTTCCTTGGTAAAGGACTTGAGGAGTGGTGAATCTGTGGAATTCATTGCCACAGAAGGCTGTGGAGGACGTCAACAGGTATTTTTAAAGCGGAGATTGACAGATTCTTGATTAGTACGGGTGTCAGGGGATAGGGGGGAGAAGTCAGGAGAATGGGGTTAGGAGAGATAGATCAGCCATGATTGAATGGCAGAGTAGACTTGATGGGCCAAATGGCCTAATTCTGCTCCTAGAACTTATGGACTCTTGTTTAGCCTTATCCTTCTCACTTGCCCATCAATTCATCTTTGATTCATTTATTGAAGCATGTTTCTTTCTGATACCTGGGCTTAAATATTGGTTTGAGTAATGGGCAATTTTAATGGTTGGCATGAATGGAACGGTACAGCACAGGAAGAGGCCCTTCGGCCCACAATGTCCGTGCTCAGTATGATGCCATTTAAACTAATCTCTTCTGCCTGCACATGATAAAATGACACGATTGAACAATATGAACTTTTGAACTTCTGATTGAATTGATGAGAAAAATCAATAGCTGAACATAGAAACATGGAAATTAGGTGCAGGAGTAGGCCATTCGGCCCTTCGAGCCTGCACCGCCATTCAATATGATCATGGCTGATCATCCAACTCAGTATCCCGTACCTGCCTTCTCTCCATACCCCCTGATCCCCTTAGCCACAAGGGCCACATCTAACTCCCTCTTAAATATAGCCAATGAACTGGCCTCGACTACCCTCTGTGGCAGAGAGTTCCAGAGATTCACCACTCTCTGTGTGAAAAAAGTTCTTCTCATCTCAGTTTTAAAGGATTTCCCCCTTATCCTTAAGCTGTGACCCCTTGTCCTGGACTTCCCCAACATCGGGAACAATCTTCCTGCATCTAGCCTGTCTAACCCCTTAAGAATTTTGTAAGTTTCTATAAGATCCCCTCTCAATCTCCTAAATTCTAGAGAGTATAAACCAAGTCTATCCAGTCTTTCTTCATAAGACAGTCCTGACATCCCAGGAATCAGTCTGGTGAACCTTCTCTGCACATCTGCAGTTCATCGTGTCTACGAACACCTCGGACGTTGCCCCATTGCTGACTTCCCACTGCAGTGGACCGTCATACAAAACATTTCATGGACAGGCTGGCACGGTGGCGTAGAGGGTAGAGCTTCTACCTCACAGCGCCAGAGACCCAGGTTCGATCCTGACTACAGGTACTGTCAGTACGGAGTTTGTACGTTCTCCCTGTGACTCTGGGTACTCCGCTTTCCTTCCACACTCTAAATACATACAGGTTTGTTGGTTAATTGGCTTGCTAAAAGTGTACAAAAAAAAATTGTCCATAGTGTGTGTGGGATAGTGTTAATGTGTGGGGATCGCAGGTAAGCATGAACTCGCTGGGCCGAAGGGCCTGTATCTCTAAACTAAACCAAACTAAAGACCTCAGTAGTTGACCCCAATAATCTACCTGGATCTGCACAGTTGACTACCTCTGTTTATAGCGTGGGTGGATATACTACTTAAATAATGCATTGTATTTTAGACCTATGATCGGAATCAGAATACAAAAGAATATTAATGGAAAATAAAAAATGGCAATGATTAGTTCAGTTCAGTTCAGTTTAGTTTATTGTCCTATGCGTTGACAATACATGATTACAATCGAGCCATTCACAGTGTACAGATACATGATAGGGGAACAATGTTCCATGTTAAGGTAAAGACAGTAAAGTCCGATCAAAGGTAGTCCAAGGATCTCCAGTGAGGTAGATCCTAGTTCAGGATTGCACTCTGGTTGATGGTAGGATGGTTCAGTTGCCTGATAACAGCTGGGAAGAAACTGTCTCTGAATCTGGGGATGTGCATTTTCAAGTTCAAGTTACATCTGTACCCTAGGTAAATATTAGAGCAGGGGTGTCAAACTAATTTTAACTCATTTTAGGTCACGGGCAAAATTCGACTTTGTGCGCTCCGGATCGCGGCCTGCACGCGGGAACGCAGTCTGATCCGGCACCGGGGACAGCTGCAGCCCGCTCTGGCATCGGGGAAATCATCCCGCGCGCGGGCTGGATTGGAACCCTTCGCGTGCCGCATCCGACCCGCGGGCCGCGAGTTTGACATCCCCGTGTTAGAGCGCTCTTTTTGCTCTTCTGTTGCCTTATTGAGACCGGGCCATTGCATCTTTAATCGGTAAGTAGCAGCGATAGATCAAGACCAAAGCAAGGAAATGAAACTCTGCTGATAGGAAAAAATATGGTGTGTGGGCAATTTATACTGCAAGCAACGGAGAAAGGCAGGAGCAGATTTAGTAGGGGTTTAGAATGACAGGGGTTTGTGGCGGCGTGAATTGAAGAAGATTATTTCAAACATTTGGGGAAATCAGTGATGAAGGAGCTGTAATTTCAAACTGTCACAGAGAGAGTAAAGAAGCCTTTCACAAAATTTATTCTTGCCAAGAATTTTTTCAGCATGGACTGCAATGCCACAGGGGATAATTGAGGCAGAGATTATTGTGTGTCCTCAGTAGAGGATGGATAAGCATTTCTAGCAGAGATAGATATAAGGCTGTGGGGAGAAAACAGCACTGTGATACACGTTTCGGATTACCAGCAAATAGCTGACTCAGAGATTATGAATCGATTGGCGACCTTCTGCGGTTTGAATCCCATTTGGCCCATTATTGTTCCTATGATTGCGTTGTGTGTTTCGATTACCAACCTCGTCGGATGTCCCAAATAGACACTGAAGGAACACGGCACCAAAAGGTGCACAAAAAAGCTGGAGAAACTCAGCGGGTGCAGCAGCATCTTTGGAGCGAAGCACCGAACCTCCTGAATGCAACTCTTGTGCAGTGTTACCAGTGTGTAGGAAGGAACTGCAGATGTTGGTTTGAACCTAAGATGAACACAAAATGCTGGAGTAACTCAGCGGGACAGTCAGCATCTCTGGAGAGAAGGAATGGGTGACCTTTTGGGTCGAGACCCTTCTTCTTCAGACTGAGAGTCAGGGGAAACGGGAACGAGAGGTATCTGAAGGGCCTTGACCCGAAACAGCACCAAAATCATGAAACATTCCTTCTCTGCAGAGATGCTGCCTGTCCTGCTGAGTTACTCCAGCATTTGGTGTCTATCTACAGTGTTACAGTGTTTGCTTATCCTCATACCAAGCAAATTTAATTTCAGGTCAAGTAGTGGATGAATTTCAAGCATTTTATTTTATATGTTTAGATATTTCAATATATGTAGAAAGCATTTAATCGGGATGCATCGCAGCTTGGTTTGAGACCAGCTCCATCAAAGACCGCAGGTAATTGCAGAGAGTTGCGGACGCAGCCCAGACTATCACACCAACTGACCTCCCTTCCGTTAACTCCATCTACACTTCACGCTGCCTCGGCAAGGCCACCAGCATAATCAAGGATGAGTCTCACCCCAGCCACTCCCTCTTCTCCCCTCTCCCATCAGGCAGGGGGTACAGAAGTGTGAAAACCCACACCTCCAGATTCAAGGACAGTTTCTTCCCGGCTGTTATCAGGCAACTGAACCATCCTATCACCAACTAGAGAGTGCTTTTGACGTACCATCCACGTCATTGGAGACCCTCAGACTATCATTTATCGGACTGTACTGGACTTTAACCTCTATCCTTTATCTGTGCGGTAGGTATAAAAAGTAACCATTTTTTTCATCACGAGTATTTTTTTACTCGTGGACATTTTTTGCAGGGATTAAAAAACGTCTCGAGTTTCCGGATGTCCCGAGTACCTACCGTTAGCATTATGAGCCGCTACGAGACATCCACGAACTCCTACGGACCCGCTATGGACAATCTCCGAGTGCGAATCAGGGGGAAAACTCGGGAGAACTCTTGAATTACCTGGTACAGTGGGACAGGCCCTTCATGATGTATAGTCTTGTCCCTGACAGGAGAGCACACAAAGATTCCAGAGACGTACATGTTTGTAGATTAATTGGCTTCGGTAACGATTGCAAATTGTCCCTAATGTGGGTAGTGCTAGCGTGTGAGGATCGCTGGTCGATGCGGACTCGATGGGCCGAAGGGCCTGTTTCCGCGTTGTAACTCCAAACTAAACTAAACTAAAGGGCCTGTCCCACGGGCATGTGACTCCATGCGGCAAACGCTACCTAAAGGGCCGGTCCCACCAGCATGCGCCTGCATGCGGCAAGCGCGACCAAACCAGAAGCGGGAGCCGCGCGGAGGTCGAGTGAGTGGCATGAAGTGCGAGCAAAGTTCGTGTGTGACGTATGGCGTCGAGGCGGCTGCGGGCCGGCAGGCCGTTGCCGCGCAGAATTTTTGAACACGGTCAATTTTACGGAGCTCCACGCGATGTCGGGACCGGTAGGCGGCGCGGCTCTGGCCAGCAGCGGCCTCTGCAGCCTGTCCGCGTTTTTATTATTTTTTGTCTGTGTTTTTTATGTAGTTTTTGTTATTTTATGTTGGGGTGTGTGTGTGGGGGGGGGCGGGGGGGGGTGGGGGAGGGGGGGGGGGAAACTTTTTGAATCTCTCCCTGCACTGGAGACCCGACCTTTTCTCGTCGGGTCTCAGGTGTCGTTGAGGCCGCAACGAGGAGCGGCCTCCAACGGGAAGAAGCCGGGGACTCAGGTGTCGACTCACCGTTGCCGTCGCGGAGCTGGCCGAGTCCGGAGCGGGTGGAGTGGTGGAGGAGCGCTGCTGCTGCTGCTGCTGCTGCTGCTGCTGCTGCTGCTGCTGCTACCAGAGAGTCGGAGGCTCCAACGACGGGTCTGTGGACGACGGCACCGGGAGCCCATGGGTCCCTGGAGGGAGACCGCTTTTCAGGGCTCCTGCAACGGCGACTTCTCCCGCCCGAGTTGCGGGGTTGAGGAGCTCCTGGAGCGGGGCCTGACACCACTGCCCCGCGCGGCTGGAATGGCCGCGGACTCTGCGGGGTCAGCTACGACCTCGTACCACCCGGCGTGGCTTTAATGGCCGCGGGACAATCGCCATCACCAGCCGGGGGCTTTGACTTTGACTCTGACATCGGGGGGGGGGAGAGTGCAGTGGAGAGATAAGTTTATTTGGCCTTCCATCACAGCTATGTGATGGATGTTTATGTTAAATGTAATTATGTTGTGTCTGGGGTCTATTTGTGTGTAATGTATGGCTGCAGAAACGGCATTTCGTTTGGACCTCCAGGGGTCCAAATGACAATTAAATTGACTCTCTTGACTCTCTCTCTCTTGAGCTCCGCACAACTCCGCACGGCTCCGGCGATCGAAGTGGGACCGGCCCCGCGAGGCCGTACGGCTCAAGCGACCACGTTCGGTCGCGCTTGCCGCATGCAGACGCATGCTGGTGGGACAGGCCCTTTAGGTCGCGCTTGCCGCATGGAGTCGCATGATCGTGGGACAGGCCCTTAACGATACAGCATGGAAACAGGCCCTTCAGCCCACTGAGTCCACGCCGATCAGCGGTCACCCCGCACAATGTCTGTGCATTGACTTGCGATGTAACGAGAAGCAGTCTGATGAACAATATGCCCCCAACATAGATGATAATCAAACCAGAATCGAGGCACAATGGAGCATTTTGAAATTAAGTGAACCAGACGGTGCCTTCACAATTAATTTCTGAATGAGGATAACTTGATTAACTCTGGAAACACCGTGTCGAACTAATTTCAAAATCAAATTATTGGGTTTGCCTCTTTCGAAAGAAAACGTTGTTTTTAGATGATTACAGGACTCTCGTAATAGTCAGGATTTCATGTAATTGCAACTGATGTCCTACGACAAAAACAATTGAAGTTCTGACCATCAAGATACAACTAGGATTTTGACATCACTAAAAGGTAGACAAAAAATGCTCAAGAAACTCAGCGGGTGAGGCAGCATCTATGGAGAGAAGCCAATTCCTTCTCTCCATAGGTGCTGCCTCACCCGTTGAGTTTCTCCAACATTTTTTGGCTACCTTCGGTTTTACCAGAATCTGCAGTTTTTTCTTAAACCTGACATCATTCAACTTTGGTTGGCATTAGAGATACAGACACAGCATGGACACAGGCCCTTCAGCCCACCGAGCCCATGCCGACCAGCGATCACACAGTACACTAGCACTATCCAACACACTAGGGACAATTTACAATTTTTACTCAAGCCAACTAACCCACGTCTTTGGAGTGTGGGAGGAAACCGGAGCACCCGGAGAAAACCCACGCAGATCACAGGGAGAACGTACTAACCCCGTACTCAGGATCGAACCCCTGCACTCGGGATCAAACCCGGGTCTCTGGCACTGTAAGGCAGTAACTCTACCGCTATGCCACCGTGCCGACCCAGTGATGTTGGGATACAGAACATAGAGCAGAGAAAAGTATTGTGTAGAATCCAGGAACTGCAGATGCTGGTTTACGAAAAAAGACACAAAGTGGCCCCCTCACCCCCCCCCCCCCCCCCCCCCCCCCCCACCCCCCCCCCCCCCCCCCCTCCCCACCCCCCCCCCCCCACGCAATCAGTCTGAAGAGGGAAAGAGGTCCATACCCTGCGTATCCACCTGCTTAATTAAAAGCCATCATATTTTATTAAGATGGTATTTGTCAGAAAATCAAATCGCAATTTACATTACAATTGTGTGAATGTGTCCAAGAATATTACAGCTTGATTGTTTGGGGCAGCTAGGTGGCGCTGACCTAGAGTTGCTGCCTTTCAGCTCCACAGACCTGGGTTCGATCCAGGCTACGGGTGCTGCCTGTACGGAGTTTGCACGTTCTCCCCGTGGCCTGCGTGGGTTTTCTCCGGGAGCTCAGGTTTCCTCCCACACTCCAAAGACATCCAGGTTTGAGGGTTAATTGGCTCAGAGAAAAATGGTAAATAGTCCCCCAGTGTGTTGGATAGTGCTAGTGTACGGGGTGATAGGTGGTCGGCGCGGACTAGGTGGGCCGAAGGGCCTGTTTCCCCTCTGTTTCTCTAACAAATCTAAAAAAAAACAGTTTGTAACCTTAGTTAATGAAAGGGAGGAAGAGGAAGCCCTGAGTGGCTGAGCAGATTGATGCAACAGCAGGGTCTTCAGTGTAAAATTAATTTTGAACTTAAAATATTCCTGAGGTATTGGGTTCCAAACAAACCTCCCACACAATCAGCCACGCAACACACACAGCAGATGGTGAAAATCTGAAGTAAAACTAGAAATAGCTGGAAAACACTCAGGAAATCAGGGAATATATTTGGAGAGAGATTCGGAATTAATATTTCATCAGAACCAAATAGACTGTTTGAGATGAAACATGGAGTCGCAGAGTCACACAGGCATTAAAACAGGCCCTTTGGCCCATCTCATGTATGGTGAGCAAGATACATGACTAAGCTAGTCCCATTTAGTCATAGAGAGATACAGTGTGGAAACAGGCCCAACTTGCCCACACCGCCCAACATGTCCCAGCTACACTAGTCCCACCAGCCTGCGATTGGTCCATATCCCTCCAAACCTGTCCTATCCACGCACCTGTCTTACTGTTTCTTAAATATTGGGGTAGTCCCAGCCTCAACCACCTCTTCTGGTACTCAAAAAAGCTGGAGAAACTCAGCGGGAGAAACTCCCGCTGAGTTTCTCCAGCTTTTTTGTGTAACCTTCGATTCTCCAGCATCTGCAGTTCCCTCTTAAACACCTCTTCTGGTAGCTTGTTCCATACACCCACCACCCTTTTCTCATGTTTGACCCATATCCCTTGAGATCTTTCCGGTCCATGTAATGTCCAAGTGTCTTTTAAATGCTGTTCTAGTATCTGCCTCAACCATTTCCTCTGGCAGCTCGTTCCATACACCCACCACCTGAGTGAATGGGTGAAGGGAGGAGAAGTAGGAGGCTTGACTGGACAGAATGCAGATTAAATGATGAGGAACGAAGCAACAGGGCATGGCAAAACATTTATAGAAGTAATTCTATCCCATCTTAGTTCAACATTTGCCATAGAGGGAGTACAGAGAAGGTTCACCAGACTGATTCCTGGGATGTCAGGACTTTCATATCAAGAAAGACTGGATAGACTCGGCTTGTACTCGCTAGAATTTAGAAGATTGAGGGGGGGGGGGATCTTATAGAAACTTACAAAATTCTTAAGGGGTTGGACAGGCTAGATGCAGGAAGATTGTTCCCGATGTTGGGGAAGTCCAGAACAAGGGGTCACAGTTTAAGGATAAGGGGAAAATCTTTTAGGACCGAGATGAGGAAAACTTTTTTCACACAGAGAGTGGTGAATCCCTGGAATTCTCTCCCGCAGAAGGTAGTTGAGGCCAGTTCATTGGCTATATTTAAGAGGGAGTTAGATGTAGTCCTTGTGGCTAAAGGGATCAGGGGGTATGGAGAGAAGGCAGGTACAGGATACTGAGTTGGATGATCAGCCATGATCATATTAAATGGCGGTGCAGGCTCGAAGGGCCGAATGGCCTACTCCTGCACCTATTTTCTATGTCTCTATGTTTCTATGTTTCTAACTTCTGTCTGTCTACGTTTGGCAAAGATCTCCATACCGTTCCCACTGTCTGTCATGACCTCGACAGTTTCCATTTTCCATGTCCTCACCGATGTACTGTAGAGGATACAGCTCGAAAGCTCATATCACCAGACTCAGGAACAGTATCTTCCCTTCTGTTATCAGGCAGCTGAATGGTCCTTCCATAAGCTAGAGCACTGTGCGATTCACTTCAACCCCGTTGCAGACATTGGACTTTGTTGCTGGTATTGTACTGTATTGTATTCAAATTTATTGTATTCAAATTTATTGTATTCAAATTTATTGTCATTGTCTCAATTAGAGACAATGAAATGAATTTCCCATTACAGTCAGTATCATAAAAATAAAAAAATAATAAATAATAAAACATATTAAAAATAAAACAGAATTAAAAAAAAATCACAAACACAGAAAGTCCACAACACAACACAGTGGCACCAAGGTGAGGAAGGCACCATAGTCCAGCCAGCCTCCCCTCCGATCTTCCCAGATGTTCACCCGTGGTCGGGGCCTTCCGAGCACCCGCAGTCGCCACCCCGGGCGGCCCGATGCTCAGGCCCTCTCGCCGGGCTGATGGAACGCCGACGCCGAACCCCGACGGTGAAAATCCTCCTCAGCGGCCCGGACCTCCCCGATCAGCCGCCTCCCACCGGAGTCCGCAGCTCCCGAGTCCGCAGGCCGAGCCGGGCAGAGTCGCAGGACCCCACGATGTTTGTCAGCGCCGCCCGCGTTGGGAGCTCCGCGAACCACAGCTCCAGGATGTCGGTGCCGCAGGCCCAGCACTCCGGGCTCCAGACGGCGATCCCCGGTAAGGCATCGCCAGCCCCGCGATGTATCAGCGCTGTCCCGCCGCTGCTGGAGCTCTGGTCGGTCCAGGCAGGAAAGGCTGCGCCAATCCAGGTAGGTAGGCCCTCTGTGGGGGGAGGGGGGGAGGACGCAACTCGAATAATAGTCGCGTCCTCTCCAGGAAGCGACTGAAGGATGGTATCCCCCGCACCGTACCCTCTTCCCCCACATAAAGACATTAAAAAAACATAAAAAACACACTTCAACATAACAAAAAACAACTGATGCACTACAATATTGACAACTATAATCTCTACTCTCCATCTTCCCTTTTGCTCCACCTATTATACTTGCGTTGATTCTATTTATGTGTATGTACAGTATATTTATGTATCGTGTGTCTGTTGTGTTTGGATAGCATGCAAAACAATGCCATTTACTGTACATAGAAACATGGTAAATATAGGTGCAGGAGTAGGCATTTTTGGCCCTTTGAGCCAATATGTTCATGATTGATCATCTAAAATCAGTACCATGTTCTTGTTTTCCCCCCATATCCTTTGATTCCTTTAGCCCTGAGCCACATATAACTGTCTCTTGAAAAACTTCCAGTGAATTGGCCTCCACTGTTTTCTGTGGCAGAGAATTCCACAGATTCACAACTCTCTGGGTGAATTTTTTTTTCCTCATCTCAGTCCTAAATGGCCTGCCCCTTATTGTTAAACTGTGACCCCTGGTTCTGGACTCCCCCAACATGGGGAACATTTTATCCTGCATCTAGCCTGTCCAATCCCTTAAGAATTTTATATGTTTCTATAAGATTCCTTCTCAACCTTCTAAATTCCAGTGAATACAAGCCCAGTCGACCCATTCTCTCATCATATGTCAGCCCCGCCATCCGTGGAATTAACCTGATGAACCTACGTTGCACTCCCACATCAGCACCCTTGGTGCACATGACGATAATAAACCTACATCTAAAAACCGAAACAAACTCTGAACTTGTCAAGATATTTCACTGCTTTAAGCACGTATCTTTCCTTCTGTTACCTTAATATTTGATTGCACTTATGTAATTGGCAGAGTTAGATTTCCATGATGTGCAATGTGCCAGAATAATATGAAACCAATTATAAAGCCTAACGTTGTTGCTATCAAGAAGATGACAACCCTTCCATCCTAACGATGAACATATATGCAGACTTAAATATCCAGATTAAATCTTTAGATGAGAGGATTAAAAACTAAGGCTGCAGCTTGAAATGCCCTCAAGTTCATTATTTTTTAATAATAAAATACTTCCATAATATCCATTTTGAAATGTCAGTGCGGGCTCTAATGTAGCCTGGCAATGTCCTTCTATCTTTAATAAAATGCTTTCCAATCTTATAGCTTTGAACTGTTTGTTAAAAACACATTCCATTGACATGTTTCCATGGTTTGCGCTAAATTAATGAACTTTCCTCAATTATTTTTAGCAACTTCGATTTGGCGATGCAGATTAACATGACAAGTGACAAGTAATTTGTGGGATCAGTTTTTATGAAAAACCAGAGACATCCTATCAATGCGGAACTGTATTCCTCTCATAGAGTCATAGTGTCATACAGCGTGGAAACAAGCCCTTGCCCACGCCGACCAACGTGCCCCATCGACACTAATTCCACCAGTCTGTATTCCTCTAAACCTTTCCTATCCATGTACCTGTCCAAATGGTTCTTAAATGTTTTTGTACAGTAGTACTTGCTTCACCTACCACCTTTGGTAACTCCCCCATCCCTCTTTGTGACAGAGTTGCCCCCAAGGTTCCTATTAAATAATTTCCCTCTCACCTTAAACCCATGATTCCCCCACCTAGTTTAGTTTAGAGATACAGCGTGGAAAATGGCCCCTCGCACACTGAGTCCATGCCGACTGGTGATCGCCCCACCCGTACACTAGCTCTATCCCAACACAAGGGACAATATACAGAAGCCAATCAACTTACAAACATGTTCGTCTTTGGAATGTGGGAGGAAACCGTAGCAGCCGGAGAAACCCTACATGGTCACAGGGAGAAGGAACAAACTCCGTACAGACGGCACCTATAGTCAGGATCAAACTGGGGTCCCTGGTGCTATAAGGCAGCAACTCTACCACTGCACTTTGAGTAAAAGACTCACCCACTCTCACCTCATGATCTTACACACCTCTATAAGATGACCTTTCAACCTAATGGAGCGAACTAAAGGGCCTGTCCCGCTGTACGAGGTAATTCAAGAGTTCTCCCGAGTTCTCCCCTGATTCGAGCTCGTGTAATGTGTGTAGCGGGTACGTAGGGGCTCGTACGAGTAAAAAGTACCAATTTTTTTCATCACCAGTATTTTTTTTACTCGTGGACATTTTTCACAGTGTTGAATAAAACGTCACGAGTTTACCGGATTTGCCGAGTACCTGCCGTTACTCGCACGAGCCGCTATGTGACATCCACGAGCCCCTACGTACCCGCTACGTACATTACACAATCTCGAATCAGGGGAGAACTCGGGAGAACTCTTGAATTACCTCAGCAACAAAAATATATGTATTTTTCAATCACAACGATCGAAGTGCAAATATGTAAATAAAAAATAATATTAAATAATTAAATCGTATTGTTGTCACATGTTGTTCCAATCACTCAGATACTTTTAACAAATCTGAAGAACATAGAGACATAGAAAATAGATGCAGGAGTAGGCCATTCGGCCCTTCGAGCCTGCACCGCCATTCAATATGATCATGGCTGATCATCCAACTCAGTATCCTGTACCTTCCTTCTCTCCATACCCCCTGATCCCTTTAGCCACAAGGGCCACATCTAACCCCCTCTTAAATATAGCCAATGAACTGGGCTCAACTACCTTCTGTGGCAGAGACCAAATCTTGTGCGAGAAAATAATCTAAATAAATTAGCTATTATAAGTAATAAACTAAAAGTGTTGGAGCCTTGCTTACTTTTATGGAAAATTACACGCTATTTTGTGCTAATATTTGAAACTCAATGGAATTATTAATCAAACATTGGAGAAATAGCTAAATGGCAGTCTAATGAAATGGAAGAATGATTTTAATTCCCATGAGTTTTATTCTAGATAGCTTTAAGCAATAAATTTAACTGCCCATCAATTTGTAAGTGAGGCTAAGATTAACATAACTCACCAAAGACTCTTCGACTGCCCATGTGCTACTTACTCCAAGTTACAATTGGATTTATTATAGTCGCAAAGTGCTTTGGCTTTTGTGGTCAAAATCCTAATGGGCCATTGACTTGTGTAAAAAATATATTTAATAATGAACAGAAAAACGATTTCCTTTGCTCTATAGATGCTGCTGCACCCGCTGAGTTTCTCCAGCACTTTTGTCTATCTTAAATACAAATGTTTTAAATGCTTCCTGATATTTAGATGCTTTTTTTTAGAGATGCAGCATGGAAACGGGCCCTTCAGCCCGTCATGTTCATGCCGACCATCGATCACGCAGTCACACCAGTTCTGTGCTTCCCCCACTTTCGCATCCACTCCCTACACACTAGGGGCAATTTACAGAGGACTAATTAACCCAATCCAATCACCCATTCACACTGGTTCTATGTGTTAAAGAAGGAACTGCAGATGCTGGAAAATCGAAGGTACACAAAAATGCTGGAGTAACTCAGCGGGTGCAGCAGCATCTATGGAGCGAAGGAGATAGGCAACGTTTCGGGCCGAAACGTTGCCTATCTCCTTCGCTCCATAGATGCTGCTGCACCCGCTGAGTTTCTCCAGCATTTTTGTGTACCCACACTAGTTCTATGTTATCCTGAATTTCTCATCCACGTTGGATGCGATTTAATTTGCGTCTTTGGGACGTGGGAGGAATCCGGAGCACCTGGAGGAAACCCAGGCGGTCACAGGAAGACCAGGTCACAAGCAGAACGTGCAAACTCCGCACAGACAGCACCCGAAGTCAGGTTCGAACCCTGGGTCTATGGCGCGGTGAGGCAGCAACTCTACCAACTGCGCCACCGACTCCCGTCTATATATTTAATGGAGGGTTGATTCTTGGTAAATAATAATAAAAGTTGAGTGGGAATTGCAAGAAAAAGTCCAATGCAGGAATATCATCTAGAATTGAGAGGGCGTAGAACTGATTATTATTTAGCCATCTCCTGTTCTACTGCAGAGAGAAGGAAGACATCGTTTTCAAAGGAAAAAGTGCTGGAGATAATTCAGGTGGTGTGGTGGGATTGGGCGGAGAGGGGATGGCAATAGAGTGAGTGAGAATTGGGATGTGGTATTGGGAAGGGAAAAAAGAATATGGAAACATAGGGAGGAGGGAAGCCAGCCAGGGCTAGAGAGCTTCAGGAAGAGAAGAGGTTCACAAGTTCACAAGTTAAAGGAGTAGAATTAGGCCATTCGGCCCATCGAGTCAATCCACCACTCTACCATTCAATCACAGCTGACCTGTGCCTCCTAATCCCATTTTCCTGCCTTCTCCCCATAACCCTTGACACCCATCCTAATCAAGAATTTGTCTAACTCTACCTTAAAAATATCCACTGATTTGGCCTCCACAGCCCTCTGTGGCAATGAGTTCCACAGATTAACTGCCCTCTGACTAAAAAAGTTCCTCCTCACCCTCTATCTAAAAGAGCGCCCTTTAATTCTGAGGCTATGACTTCTGGTCCTAGCCTCTCCCACCAGTGGAAACATCCTCTCCACATCCACTCTATCTTTGCCTTTCATTGTTCTGTATGTTCCAATGAGGTCCCCCCCTCAACCTTCTAAACTCCAGCGAGTAGAGGCCCAGTGTTGTCAAACGCTCATCATATGCTAACCCCCCTCATTCCTGGGATCATTCTTGTAAACCTCCTCTGGACCCTCTCCAGAGCCAGCACATCCTTCCTCAGATATGGGACCCAGATTTGCTCACGGTACTCCAGATGCGGCCTGACCAGCGCCTTGTAGAGCCTCATCATTGCATCTCGTGGGTGATAGAGATGCAATGTCCGAATGAAGCTCTTGTGCGAACGAGGGTGGGGACATAAAAGGAGGCGGCACGATGGCGCAGCGGTAGAGTTGCTGATTTACAGCGCCAGAGACTCAGGCTCAATCCTAACTACGGAATGCTTGTCTGTGCGGAGTTTGTACATTCTCCCCGTGACCTGTGTGGACTCTGGTTTGTCACCCTCACTCCACAAAGACTTACAGGCTTGTTGGCAAATTTGCTTGGTAAAATTGTAGATTGTCGCTCGTGTGTGTAGGATAGTGTTAGTGTGCCGGGATCGACGGTCTGTTCCCGTGTTGTATCTCTAAAACTAAATCTAATAACTAAAGTAGAGAAGTGGGGGTAAAGGAGACAAAATGGAGGAGCGAGAGGAGATGTGGAGCATGGGAGACGTGTGGGATGGAGCAAAGACAGAAATGGCTTGGGACGAGGGAGAGAGAGGGAGAGTGGTGGGGGAGTGGGAGTTATTGAGGGTGCACGGGTTTCTGTGTATGCTGGAGATGTTAGGAGATATATCTTTGGGGAAGGGAGGGAGAGGAGCTGAATGTTTTTATGTAATCTTAAATTCCACCACTGTCCTCCTTCATTTAATACACTGACTATTGGCACAGTGGAAATATATTGCCCTGTGGTGCCACCCTTCTAGTGGTGGGCTGCCATCACAGGTATTGAGTTGAATAAACGCAAATTGTGTTCGGGACCAAAGTTCATCCTACACGTTATTTACTACGGACTATTTGAATTTATCTTCCCAAAGGACTCCTGGACAGCTTGGAAAGAGTGGATGAGGAGAGGATGTTTCTACTAGTGCAAGAGTCTAGGACCAGAGCCACCACCTCAGAGTTAAAGGACGTTTCTTCAGGAAGGAGACAAGGAGGAATTTCTTTAGTCGGAGGGTGGTGAATCTGTGGAATTCTTTGCCACAGAAGGCTGTGGAGGCCAAGTCAGTGGATATTTTTAAGTCAGAGATCGATACTTTCTTGGTTATTACGGGCGTCAGGGGATTATGGGGAGAAGGCAGGAGAATGGGGTGACGAGGGAAAGATAGATCAGCCATGAACGGTGGAGTAGACTTGATGGGCCGATTGGCCTCATTCTGCTCCTAGCACTTATGAATTTATCAGCTTATTACTCACTGTGTTAACTTAATTAGCAGATTAAAATAAAATTGGCCAGCTTGTATATATTAGAGCTACCTCGATAGACAGCGATTGTGATATAAACATTCTCTGAGTTGGTTTTATCATTGAAATGGAGAAAGTGGTTTAGCTTCGAGAGATATCTAATTTATATTTGTAGGTAAGAATGATTCCCTCCTACATTTACTTCAGTGGGAAATTTCTGTTTGATTTGATAGGAGAGTAATGATTTGGTTAAAATAAGTCTTACGTAAAATACAAGAGCAGACTCAGGTAAAGTGATACATAGATGAAATCATTGATTTTTTTTCACCCGAGGAGGTACATAGTCGTCAAACAAATGTAGATGGGCTCTTAAGAACAAAATTGGGGAAACTACATTTAATTTTATTTTTGTAATAAAATAAATGCCCACATTTATATTGGGGCCAAAGATAAATGATCTTTTTAAAATGTAATAATTTGTGTAATGTGGCACGGTGGTGCAGCGGTAGAGTTGCTGTTTTACAGCGCCAGAGACAAGGGTTCGATTCTGACTACGGGTGCTGTCTGTACGGAGTTTGTACGTTCTCACCGTGAACTGCGAGGGTTTTCTCCGGGCGCTCCGGTTTCCTTCCACACTCCAAAGACGTACAGGTTTGCAGGGTAATTGGCTTTGGTAAAATTGTAAATTGTCCCTAGTGTGTGTAGGATAGTGTTAATCGCTGGTCGGCGCGGACCCGGTGGGCTGAAGGGCCTGTTTCCGCATTGTGTCTATGGAAAAAAAATAACCTCATTTGCACAAGTGGCATCTGGCGGCTATTTTAACACGAGCCATATCTTAATTCTGCAGCAGCTCGTCGGGTATTGGGAGGTGTATTTCATTGTTCGAAATCAATGCATCCAGATTGCATGTTACGAGTTTGGAATCACACGTGATGGCGAGTCTGTACTGATGCATGGGCTTTGACAGCCAGATACCTAAAGATCAGCATCATGCTATTATGAGGGGATTGATCCTGCTCGGAAAAGACCGCACAGAAAAACTGCAGAGACAATGGGGCTGTGTTTGGGAAAACTTGGATGGAAAAATAGTAATGACTCGACTGGTAGAAGGGAGCGTGTGTTAGTGAAATCCAAAGACATCTGTGTCTAATCAGCTCGGATGGACTGACTGGCTGAGTCATTCCTTATTGTACTCAGGAAAACACAGACAACACAGAAAAAAATGAGCATTTGGTTTGAGTTTAGTTTAAAGATGCAGAACTGAATATGTTTGTTGAACCCGTAACTCTCAACTAAGCAGCATTGTCTCTTACCGTAAAACTATAACTTTAGACTTTAGACATATAGCGCAGAAACAGGCCCTTTGGCCCACCGAGTCCGTGCCGGCCAGCGATCCCCGTACACTACCACTATCCTCCTACATGCTTGGGACCATTTACAATTTTACCAAAGCAAATTAACCTACAAACCTGTACGTCTTTGGAGTGTGGGAGGAAACCAGAGCACCCGGAGAAAACCCACGCGGTCACAGGGAGAACATACAAACTCCGCACAGACAAGTGCACCCGTGGTCAGGATCAAACCCAGTTTTCTGGCGCTGTAAGGCAGCAACTCTACCACTGCGCCGTGCTGCCCGGATGTAGCTGCTGGTTTTGCCATTATGATGCAAGACCAGCAGAGATACAACACGGAAACAGGCCCTTCGGCCCACAGAGTCCGCGCCAACCATCGACCACCCATTCACACTAGTCCTATGTAATCCCACTTTCTCATCCACCCCCCGCACACTAGGAGCAATTTTACAATTAACTCATAAACACACATGTCTTTTTTGGATGTGGGAGGAAACCCAGTGTACCTGGAGACCTACACGGGTCACAGGTAGAACGTGCAAACACCACACAGATAGCACCCGAGATCAGGATCGAACCCGGGACTCTTGTGCTGGGAGGCAGCAGCTCTACCGCTGCACCACTGTGCCACCCCTAATCCAGCTACCTAGTTCAGATTTAGGTTTTGAATTATTTGAGTCGGGACCCTTCTTCAAAGTGATTGTTGTTGGGAGGAGACAGCTGCAAGGGAGGTGCAGGTGGGACAAAGACTGGCAAGTGATAGGTGGATACAGGTGAGGGAGGTTTGGATTGGCAGAAGGTTGGACAAAGGCCAGAGGTGAATAGACAAAAGGTAGTGAGATAAGGAGAAAAGGAGAAAAGATGCATGAAATGTTAAACCGGACGAAGGAATATCGATGGCCTAAAATTGGAAAATTCAATGTTCATAGAAACATAGAAACATATAAAATAGGTGCAGGAGTAGGCCATTTGGCCCTTCGACCTGCACCACCATTCAATATGATCATGGCTGATCATCCAACTCAGTATCCTGAACCTACCTTCTCTCCATACCCCCTGACCCCTTTAGCCACAACGGCCACATCTAACTCCCTCTTAAATATAGCCAATGAACTGGCCTCAACTACCTTCTGCGGGAGAGAATTCCAGAGATTCACCACTCTCTGTGTAAAAAATGTTTTTCTCATCTCAGTCCTAAAAGATATCCCTTTTATCCTTAAACTGTGACCCCTTGTTCTGGACTTCCCCAACATCGGGAACAATCTTCCTGCATCTAGCCTGTCCAACCCCTTAAAAATTTTGTAACTTTCTATAAGATCCCCCCTCAATCTTCTAAATTCTAGCGAGTACAAGCCGAGTCTATCCAGTCTTTCTTCATATGAAAGTCCTGACATCCCAGGAATCAGTCTGGTGAACCTTCTCTGTACTCCCTCTATGGCAAGAATGTCCTTCCTCAGATTAGGAGACCATACCAATGTTCCAATTACATTGGGAAATTATAGGAACTTATCTGGAATATTGCATACATTACTGTTCTTATTTAATACATGTATATGTTTTATATATGCACTACCCTTTGAAAGGCACAATTTCCACAGCTGAGGAGCTCTTTTTATGTGCTGTCTGTGTGGAGTTTACACGTTCTCCCTTTGACCACGTGGGTTATCTTCGGGTGCTCCCACACTGCAACGACGTGCAGGTTTGTAGGTTAATTGGCTTCAGTAAATTGCCCCTAGTGTGCTGGACAAGACTGGTGTATGGGCGATCGGTGCTGACTCGGTGGGCTGAAGGGCCTACTTCCATGCTGTATCTTGAAACTAAACATTGATGGAAGGCAGGATTTAGTACATTGGAAGTGGAACAGAGAAGTTTAATACATCATTACCTGAGATGGATGTGTTGTCTCATAAGGAATAGTTGGACAGTCTAGGCTGATATTCGTTTGAGGTTAGAAACATAGGAAGCAAAGACTGAAGCCTATTAGACCTGGAGAAGTCTTGACAGGGTGGATCCAGAAACTATGCTTCCTCTTGAGGGGTGATATGGAACAAGGGCTCAGTTTAAATTAAGGAGTATTTTTTAAGCCAGAGGAGTACTTTTTTCTCTCAGACAGCTTTATGTCTTGACAACTCTCGTTCTCAAAGTGAGATTCTTCGAGTATAACTAAGACGGCGATAGACAGATACTTGAGCAGGAAACAGGTGAAATGACAGAGGCTGTGCCAATGGATATTTTTAAGGCAGATAGATAGATTCTTGATTAGTTACGGGGAGAAGGCAGGAAAATGGGGTTACGAGGGAGCGGTAGATCAGCCATGATTGAATGGTGGAGTAGACGTGATGGGCCAAATGGCCTAATTCTGCTCCTATCACTTACGAACTGATGAAAGATTACCATAGATGGACTGGAAATCAAGGGTGATCTTGAAATCAGACCAGCTATTATCTTTTACATGGCAGAGTAGGCTTAAGGAGTTGAGCTTCTAATATGTACTAGACTAAGTGGGACCCGTTGGGTCCTAGCTTCACACGGGATAACGGAATAACCTACCTCTCCACCAATTCCAATATTGTTTGCCAGTGGTAGCATTACTACACTAGTGCTAGCATGGTGTTGTGGGCCGAAGGGACTGGTTTCCAGAGGGCTAGTATGGACATTGTGGGCTGAATGGGTCACACACACACACACACACACACACACACACACACACACACACACACACACACACACACACACACACACACACACACACACACACACACACACACACACACACACACACACACACACACACACACACACACACACACACACACACACACACACACACACACACACACACACACACACACACACACACACACACACACACACACACACACACACACACACACACACACACACACACACACACACACACACACACACACACACACACACACACACACACACACACACACACACACACACACAGAAACACACACACACACACACACACACACACACACACACACACACGCACACGCACACGCACACGCACACGCACACGCACACACACACACACACACACACACACACACACACACACATGCGCACACACACACACACACATGCATACACTCACACACACACACACATACACACACACACACACACACACACACACACATACACTCACACACACACACATACACTCACAAACACATACACACACACTCACTGACTCACACACCATATATATGGCAGTAAGCTTTCTTGAATACTCACACGGCTGAGCACGGCCTCTCCACTTTGGGGATTCCGCAATCAGCGGAACTTCCGCAATCAGCATGACCACTGCACTTACCGGAAATTACGCAATCAGCACGACCTCTGCACTCACAGAAATTTACACAATTAGCGCGACCTGTCCACTAAGCGGAAGTTATGAAATGAGCGGGACTTTTGAACCAAACACTATCGGACCTAATAAAGCATTTATTCCTTCAAACACAGTTGGACCGAATAAAGCATTGCACTCTCAAGCACAGGCAGGGCAGCAGGCCAAGCAACTCATGGCATTGTCATTAAGGGCTAACAAATCATTTATTGCAAGTACATTGCAGACTCACAGTTCAGATGATTCACAGCTTAGAATGAGAGTCATGGTCTCTCCCTCGCGATCTTGCAGAGTGACTGAGTCATGTCCAGGCATCCGGGGTTTTCCTGTAGTCCCCCCCCCCCCCCCCCCCCCCCCCCCCTCCCCAGAAGGGGCGTTACCTTCATCGCGGAGATTGACAGGCGAGAGGATCTCAAGGTATTTTAAACACTCATAACTTTTTTTATTTTTCATCGATGGGAAAAATCTTCAGGGCCTGCTCAGCGGAGGAGGACTGTGAGTAAGATGGCCAAAAATCATAGCGATATATGATAGTGTTTTTTCTAAAATCAATATACAGCGCAGACAGAAAATGGTCAAGATGACACTTTTATTTATATAGATGTCAGTAAATTCTACGATTTGCCAATATTTTCTTGACCAATGTAATAATTTTCTGGTCGTTAAACTTCTGACCGGCTACTTTGTACACACAAATGTTAATTTCCACAATAAAATTTCCAATTAGATTTGAGTAAAATGGTACGAATGGCACTCCACCGCTGTATTCAGACACAGAAATTTGAAACGGTGTGACTCTAATCAGTAACCAACACTCCCATTCTGTGAGGGAGAACGGGATATACCAGTTAGACATACAGGCAGAGATGTTCCTTGGAATATTCATATCTTTGGTTGTTAATCTAATTTCAGCTTTATTGGAGTCCTAATCAGTAATTTTTCTGTCATTTTTGTTTTGCAAGGATGACAAACGCATATAGTTAACTTTGCAATGACCTTTCGCAAGCTTGGTGCAATGAAAAGGAATTAATAAGGAAATAATCCATCATTGCTGACAAGTTTATTTAGATTGGTGGGTTAGTCGGTCTCAGCAGCCTATACGGCCATTTCCGCACGGCGCTTATTAAGCGTTATATGTCACTGGTGTCTTCAATTCTAATGAGGAATTTAATTAAGATCCGATCCTTGAAATATAATTGTAAAAATGCTGAGATCCTTGCCTCACTTCGATTGAACCGTAATTAAAAGTATTCAAATCGAGCTACAGTTTTGCACTAAGTATAACCCTTCCTTCAGAAGTTAATGTGAAGATTTATTAAGGATATGGCCAAATATTCCTCTGAGTGTTTGCCCACTCACAAGATGTCTGGAGCGGCTCCTCGACACGACTGCTTGCATGTGAGGATTGACACAATAGGTTGGAGTGACTCAGCGGGTCAGGCAGCATCCCTGGAGAAAAGGAACACAGGTGACGTTTTGGGTCGAGCCTCTTCCTCAGACTGGGATCAGGGGAAAGGGAAACGAGAGATATAGACGGCGATACAGAAGGATATGGAACAAATGAATGGAAGATATTCAAAAAGGCAATGATAGTCAAGGAAGTGGGGTACAGTCTCACCCCTTAGGAAGGGCCTGAAGCTTGGAAAACAATTGGCATGAGGTTCGCAAACATCCCAGACTCCTGCCTGAAGAAGTTCACAAGTTCATAAGTTCTAGGAGGAGAATTAGGCCATTCGGCCCAACAAGTCTACTCTGCCATTCAATCATGGCTGATCTATCTTTCCCTCTCAACCCCATTCTCCTGCCTTCTCCCCATAACTCATGACCGTTGGCCCGGATGGGGGAGCCTGGCCATGTCGGCCCCTGCCCGTCCCCACGAAGACCAGAAGATGGAGCCGGACGCGATTGGCGAGGAGTGACGCTGGGAGGAGTGGAGAGGGAACCGCGGTCAGGCCCACCGCGCCCGCGAGTTCGGCTACAGGGGCCACACTTAAGGTAACAAAAGGTGGACCGGCGAGGACAAGGACATTGGCGTCCAAGGAAGGAGATGGCTGGAGGCCGCAGCAGCCTGGGACTTGCCTGGAACAGGAGCATGGGCTTTGGAAATGGTTCCGAAACATGACGCCTCTTGTATACAGGCTCAGTAGACTAATTCTGCACACTTTGCTAAATGGGATTGTGCGTAGAGTATGGCCAAAGGCCCCTGAACCGTATGCAAACTAAGAATTTCACTGTGCATTTGCCCATGCGACAATAAGGTGCCATTGACCATGGACCACCATTGACCATTGCGGATTGGGGGTCTGCTAACACTCTACTGGACTATTGGTCGAAAAAATAATTTCACTGTGTTAGCACTTTGCACATGTGACAGTAATAACAATTGAACCATTTATTTCCCTCTCTCACCATCCCTCCCTCATCCTATTTTTTAAGAAAGAACTGCAGATGCTGGAAAAATCGAAGGTAGAGAAAAAATGCTGGAGAAACTCAGCGGGTGAGGCAGCATCTATGCTGCCTCACCCGCTGAGTTTCTCCAGCATTTTTTCTCTACCTCCCTCATCGTAGTTCTCCAGCTAGTTTGACGGCTCGCCTGATTAAGTTTTACTTTCTACGCCTCGTTGTCACCTTCCCCTAGAAAACAACCATCTATTCTACATTTTCTTTGAGCTGCGTCCCCTTTGATCCCTCGATTTCACACCTTACCCTTCCCTATCTCTCGTTCCCCTCTCCCCCGACTCTTGGTCTTGAAGAAGGGACTCGACCCCCCCCGAAACGTCACCCTTTGATTCATTCACACCAGAGATGCTGCCTGTCCCGCTGAGTTACTCCAGCATTTTGTGTCTATCTTCGGTGTAAACAATCATCTGCAGTTCCTTCCTACACAGGCCTACCGAAGGCTGAGAGATGAGAGGAGACAGCAAGGGCTAACAAAATTGGGAGAATTCAATGTTGACAACGTGTTTAAGAAACCGTTTGGGCAGTCTGCATCCTGGGGGCATGAACATTGAATTCTCCCAATTTTGTTAGCCCTTGCTGTCTCCTCCCCTTCCTCAGCCTTCGGGCAGTCTCCCATCCCTCAGCCTCCGGTCTCCTCCTCCTCCTTTTTTTCCTTTCTTCTCCCCCCCCCCCCCCCCCCCCCCCCCCAATCAGTCTGAAGAACGGTTTCGGCCCGAAACATTGCCTATTTCCTTCGCTCCATTTCCATAGATGCTGCTGCACCCGCTGAGTTTCTCCAGCATTTTTGTGTACCTACCTGTAAACAGGCATTGGCACAGGTCGAATGCAAAACCTCCCATCCAGAAAAGGAGCGGAGATGCAAGCAGGCATTGACCATTAATGCCCCTTCAGTCGACAAAGAGGAAACTGGGAGAAAAACCCGCCTGACCTAATTAGCGTCCTGCCTCGTCTGATCTTCCAGTGAGTGCATCAGGGGAAAATCCCAGTGGATTGTCAACAAACCAGACACTTAACTCAATGGAAAATGCAAGCAGAGTGGAAATAGGAGCCTCATTATTAATAAATGGGACGGAGAGAGGAGGGTGGTGGTGGTGGTGGTGGTGGTGGAGGGAATTAAAAATTTAAAGTTACAGTCCGCATCCTCCGACTGCTGTAAGTGGCCCTAATGCCCATTTTGACTGAGTAAACCCGGTTTAAATTGAAGAAGGAACTGCAGATGCCGGCTTAAACTGAAGCTAGACACAAAAAGCTGGAGTAACTCAAGATACGAGATACAAGATACATTTAATTGTCATTTGGACCCCTTGAGGTCCAAACGAAATGCCGTTTCTGCAGCCATACATTACAAACAAATAGACCCCAGACACAACATAATTAACATAAACATCCATCACATTGCTGTGATGGAAGGCCAAATAAACTTGTCTCTCCACTGCACTCTCCCCCCCCCCCCGATGTCAGAGTCAAAGTCAAAGCCCCCGGCTGGCGATGGCGATGGCGATTGTCCCGTGGCCATAACTCGGCGGGGCAGGCAGCATCTCTGGAGAGAAGGAATGGGTGACGTTTTCGGGGTCGAGACCCTTCTTCAGACTGGCTAGGGATAAGGGGAACGAGACAGTTCCCCTTAGACGGTGATGTGGAGAGATAAAGAACAATGAATGAAAGATATGTAAATAAAGTAACAATGATGAAGGAAACAGGTCACTGTTACTGTTTAAGAAGGAACTGCAGATGCTGGAAAATCGAAGGTACACAAAAATGCTGGAGAAACTCAGCGGGTGCAGCAGCATCTATGGAGCGAAGGAAATAGGCGTTGCCTATTTCCTTCGCTCCATAGATGTTGCTGCACCCGCTGAGTTTCTCCAGCATTTTTGTGTACCTTCACTGTTACTGTTGTTGGGTGAAAATGCTGCCTGTTTGGTAGTCAACAAAATAGAGAGAGCACAGAGGAGATTTACTAGAATGTTGCCTGGGTTTCAGCAACTAAGTTATAGAGAAAGTTTGAATAAGTTAGGGCTTTATTCTTTGGAGCGCAGAAGGTTAAGGGGGGACTTGATAGAGGTCTTTAAAATGATGAGAGGGATAGACAGAGTTGACGTGGATAAGCTTTTCCCACTGAGAGTTGGGAAGATTCAAACAAGGGGACATGACTTCAGAATTAAGGGACAGAAATTTAGGGGTAACATGAGGGGGAACTTCTTTACTCAGAGAGTGGTGGCTGTGTGGAATGAGCTTCCAGTGAATGTGGTGGAGGCAGGTTCGTTTTTATCATTTAAAAATAAATTGGATAGTTATATGGACGGGAAAGGTATGGAGGGTTATGGTCTGAATGCAGGTGTATGGGACTAGGGGAGATTACGTGTTCGGCACGGACTAGAAGGGTCGAGATGGCCTGTTTCCGTGCTGTAATTGTTATATGGTTATATGGTTAAAATGAGAAGCTAGTGTGAGTTGGGTGGGGGAGGGATAGAGAGAGAGAGGGAGAGAGGGAATGCCGGGGTTACCTGAAGTGAGAAAAATCAATATTCATACCACTGGGCTGTAAGCTGCCCAAGCGAAATATCAGATGCTGTTCCTCCAATTTGCGTTTAGCCTCAGAAGATGCAATACCTGTCCCTATACCTCCTCCTGCGACTCTATCCAGCGACCCGGACAGTCCATTCAGGTTAAGCAGAGGTTCACTGGCACCTCCTCCAACCTCATCTACTGTATAAACGCAAATCTTAAAAGTTGTCTCCACTCCTTCTCCCCCCACTCCCCCCCTCATTTAACGTACACTGTGCTTTAGCCATCTTCTTACAGCGCCAACCTTCCTGTTCATCGCGGCGTGTGTCTGTTTCACCTTGGTGTTGCACTGACTGTGTGGGTTTTTTAGACAGGGCAAGTGGGGGAAGCGCTGTCTAAAAAATTCACACGGGCTGGTGAAGGAAACGATGTGTGTGTGTGTGTGTCCACTCTGACAGTCGCCGGTCCAGTTCCCGGTTTTTCATGCGACTGCCGGCAACTTGACCGTCGCCGGCAGCCCGCTGAAAAATCATCGAAGTGTGACATGTCCATAATATATAATTCTAATTTCAACTGAACAAGAATGTGCATGAATTAGGCAGCATGGTGGCACAGCGGTAGAGTCGCTGTCTTTCAGCAGCAGTGACCTGGGTTTGATCATGACTAAGGGCTTTGTCTGTACAGAGTTTGTACGTTTTCCCTGTGACCGTGTGGGTTATCCCCAGGTGCTCCGGTTTCCTCCCACACTCCAAAGACGTACAGGTTTGTCGGTTAATTGGCTTTGGCAAAATTGTAAGTTATCCCTAGTGTGTGTAGGATATTGTGAGTGTACGGGGTGATCGATGGTCGGCGCGGACTCAATGGGCCGAAACATTCTGGCTCTTATGATTACAATCGATCCATTTACTGTGTATAGATATATGATAAGGGAATAACGTTTAGTGCAAGGTAAGGCCAACAAAGTCCGATCAAGGATAGCCCATGGGTACAAAATCAACCCTTGATGTATAAATGGTTAACCTTCTCAGTATTACTGAATTTTAAGAAACTTTGTGAAAGTAGAGGCATACACAACCAAACCCTCGAGGAAACATCCATGATAAATTTAGCAGGGGAATCTCCAGAACCAATGGTGATATAATTCAGGGCTAAATGACACCAGTGTTGTGAGATAAATTAAACTTTCACTACTCGTAATTAACTTAATTTTATTTAAGCTTTAAGCAACTTATTTCTGCAATACAAAAACTCAGAAACGTCTGGCAAACATGGCTGATTCCGCAGGCTGTTCCCGCCCGAAATACTTCGCACATGCGCACACTCCAGAAATGTCCTGCGCATGCGCACACACTAGAAGAGCTCCGCACATGCGCACATGCGCCCACTTCATTCTCCCCTCCTATTTATAAGTTGAGACGGTCAGGAGGTTTAATACGTCTTGATGACCATCGCAGCACTGGAGCCTCAGGAGATAATGGTGTTTCAATAGCTGGGGGTAGATATATTGCTTGGTCATCAACTTCACTCATATTGTTATTTAGATTTTCAATTTTAGAATTTCTTGTAAAAGTTTCCATAGAGGATGCTGGAAGTGTTGGAGGAAGTTCCTGATTAGTGTTATCAGGAAGTGACGGAGCTGATAGAGAAGATGGACATGGTGCAAGGTCACGAAGTGAGACAGTTGACTGACGTCCATCCCGATACTTGATAGTTGCATTAGAAGGGTTGACATCAGTCAGTTCAACTTCATCAACAAAAGGTTCATTCTTATTTAATCGGACATACCGACGAAGCAACACAGGCCCAGGGCTCGTCAACCATGATGGCAGAGAAGTACCACTAGAAGAACGCTGTTTGAAGTTAAAGAACCGTTCGTGTGGAGTAGTATTGGTAGCAGTTGACAGTAGAGATCTGATGGAGTGTAATGCATCTGGTAGAACACATTCCCACTGCTGATCTGGTATATCATTCGACTTTAAAGCCAGTTTCACTGCTTTCCAAATGATTCCGTTATACCTCTCAACCTGACCATTTCCAATAGGATGATATGGTGTTGTTTTACTTGTTGCAATTCCTCTCTTAGAAAGGTAATCCTTTAAAGCTTTTGACATGAATGAGGTGCCCCGTAATGTATGTAACTTGGAAATCCACAGAATGAAAACAGTTGATCTAAACATTTGATAACCATAGCAGCTGAAATATTTGGACAAGGAAAGGCAGATGGAAACCTCGAATATTCGTCAACTAAGGTAAGTATATAAAATTTTTGAGGATGGTAAAGGCCCTTTGAAGTCAATACTCAAACATTCCATAGGTTGAGTAACCATATAACATATAACCATATAACAATTACAGCACGGAAACAGGCCATCTCGACCCTTCTAGTCCGTGCCGAACACATAATCTCCCCTAGTCCCATATACCTGCGCTCAGACCATAACCCTCCATTCCCTTCCCATCCATATAACTATCCAATTTATTTTTAAATGATAAAAACAAACCTGCCTCCACCACCTTCACTGGAAGCTCATTCCACACAGCTACCACTCTCTGAGTAAAGAAGTTCCCCCTCATGTTACCCCTAAACTTCAGTCCCTTAATTCTCATGTCATGTCCCCTTGTTTGAATCTTCCCTACTCTCAGTGGGAAAAGCTTTTCCACGTCAACTCTGTCTATCCCTCTCATCATTTTAAAAACCTTTATCAAGTCCCCCCTTAACCTTCTGCGCTCCAAAGAATAAAGCCCTAACTTGTTCAACCTTTCTCTGTAACTTAGTTGCTGAAACCCAGGCAACATTCTAGTAAATCTCCTCTGTACTCTCTCTATTTTGTTGACATCCTTCCTATAATTAGGCGACCAAAATTGTACGCCATACTCCAGAATTGGCCTCACCAATGCCTTGTACAATTTTAACATTACATCCCAACTTCTATACTCAATGCTCTGATTTATAAAGGCCAGCACACCAAAAGCTTTCTTTACCACCCTATCTACATGAGATTCCACTTTCAGGGAACTGTGCACAGTTATTCCCAGATCCCTCTGTTCAACTACATTCTTCAATTCCCTACCATTTACCATGTACGTCCTATTTTGATTTGTCCTGCCAATATGTAGCACCTCACACTTATCAGCATTAAACTCCATCTGCCATCTTTCAGCCCACTCTTCCAACTGGCATAAATCTCTCTGTAGACTTTGAAACTCTACTTCATTAGCCGCAACCCCAAATATCTTAGTATCATCTGCATACTTACTAATCCAATTTTTCCACACCATCATCCAGATCATTGATGTACATGACAAACAACAGTGGACCCAACACAGATCCCTGTGGCACCCCCCTCGTCACTGGCCTCCAACCTGACAAACAACCATCCACCATTACTCTCTGGCATCTCCCATTCAGCCACTGTTGAATCAATCTTACTACTTCCACCATTAATACCCAACCATTGAACCTTCTTAACCAACCTTCCATGAGGAACCTTGTCAAAGGCCTTACTGAAGTCCATATACACAACATCCACTGCGTTACCCTCATCAATTTCCCGTGTAACATCTTCAAAAAATTCAAGAAGATTAGTTAAACAAGACCTTCCAGGCACAAATCCATGTTGACTGTTCCTAATCAGACCCTGTTTATTCAGATGCTTATATATATTATCTCTAAGTATTCTTTCCATTAATTTGCCCACCACTGACGTCAAACTAACAGGTCTATAATTGCTAGGTTTACTCTTAGACCCCTTTTTAAACAATGGAACAACATGCGCAGTACGCCAATCCTCCGGCACTATTCCCGTTTCTAATGACATTTGACATATTTCTGCCATAGCCCCTGTAGTAGCTTTGATCAATCTTCCTTCTTCAGGACGGAAGAACCTTGGTTTTAATTCAGCACAGATTCTACATGAAGCACACGTCATCTTCACATCTTCTGTAGAGAAAGGTAAATTTTTGGAACGAACACAGTGTAACAAACGAGTGACTCCAGGATGACACAGCCCATTGTGAAGATCAGTGAGTGCAGAAGAATGAACAGAGGCACAAAATGCTCGAGTTAATGTGTCCGGAGCAACATTATCCTTACCAGGGCGGTACTCAATTGAATTTGATTATGCAGATAATTCAATCCTCCATTCATGAATTTTACTATTTTTAATCTTCTTTCGTTTCCGATTATCCAGCATAAAAGCCACTGAACGCTGATCTGTTATCAAAGTGAAGTGCTGGCGAGCAAGGAAATGACTCCATTTCCTCACTGCTTCAATAATTGCTGTAGCTTCCTTTTCGACGGATGGGTAGTGCAATTCACTACCTTGGAGAGTACGAGACATGAAAGCCACTGGTCGTCCTCCTTGATTTAATGTTGCTGATACTGCTAAATCAGAGGCATCACATTCAACAACAAAGGGGAGATCCTCATCGATGGCGTGCAATGTCGCAGATTCCAATTGTTTCTTTAAAGAAGTAAAGGCACCAATTGCTGTAGAGTCAAGGGGGAAAGATTTTGCTCTAATCAAAGGTTGAATTTTGTCAGAAAAATTTGGTATCCATTTAGCATAATATGCAAACATCCCAAGAACCCTTCGTAGAGAGTTTAATGTTGCTGGAACAGGTATCTCTTGGAGTGGGCGGAGTCTTTCTGGATCAGGCTTGATTATATCATTTCCAACCCAATAACCAAGAATATTAATTGATGATACTGATGTTATTGACTTAGCCTCATTTAATGTTAGAATTTTAGAATGTACAACATCTAAAAACCGTTGTACATTTTCATCATGTTCAGTTTGGTCTTTTCCTGCAATAGTGATATTATCAAGATAAGGGAAAGTATCTTTAAGGTTTTCCTGTTCAACAAGTTTGTCCATCTCTCTCTGAAAAATAGCCACGCCATTAGCTACCCCAAAAGGAACTCTGCAGTAGTGATATAATTTCCCATTTGCTTCAAACGTAGTGTATTTCTTCTCTGATTCCTTCAGAGGAATTTGATAGTAAGCACTTATTAAGTCAGAAGTAGAGAATATCTTATACTTAGCTAATGTATTGATAATCTCTTCTATTCGAGGTAATGGATATGCATCAAGCTCCGTGAACTGGTTTATAGTTTGAGAGTAATCAATGCAGAGTCTCTTTCTATGTCTCTCCAAGGGGTCCTTAACCACGACAACTTGTGCCCTCCAAGGGGAGGAACTGCTTTCTATAATTCCTTCTTGTAAAGGATTAGTTACTTATGTGTTGATAAAGTTCCTATCATCTTTACTAAAATGTCTTGATTTGGTAGCAATTGGCTTGCACTTGGAGGATAAATGAGTGAATAATGAAGGACATTCAACAGATGCAGCAGAAAAAACACACAATACTGGTGGCTTTGACAATACAAGATCAGGCATAGTTCCTTCATACATTATTTGAAGTGATCTGTGCAGTTTCTGGAAATCCTGACCTAGAATTATATTGCTACACAAATTTTTCAAAATACCAAGACATACAGATTTATAGCTAGTTTTGTTCAGAATAAAGTCTACAATACAAGATCCTATAATTTGAGTATTGAGAGTTGTCAGAGCCATCGAGATTTCTCTATTTGAAGGAATTATAGTTAGATTTAGTCGGTACACAACTTGTTCACTTATAAAACTTTCTGAACTGCCAGAATCAAGTAGTACATTAAGTGTATGGCTATTAATGGATACCGTTGTAGCTGCATGAGACAAGCTCTGAGGAAATGCAGCTGTAATTGCACATAAAGAAGGCGTGTATATGGCAGCAGTCACACTTTTAGTAGTTGCTTTGGACTTGCATACTCTAGAATAATGTCCCTTCTTGCCACAACTATTACAAGTTGCCTCTCGAGCAGGACATGTCTCTCTCTTATGAATATTACCCCCGCAAAAGTAACAGTTCCTTTTTGAATAATTATATTCTGCAGCAAGGGCACCTTTATCAGTAGAAATTGTTTCCATTTGCTCCATATTAGTACGTGGGTGAAATTCTTTTGTAGCAGTTGCAGCAGAATACACATTAGATGAGCCATAAGCATCTGAATTTTTCTGAGCCAAGTCTAAAGAGTAAGCTTGATTGTAAGCTGACTGTAAATCCAAGGTTTTGTGTTCTAATAGTCTCTGTCGTATTAAAGGCGATGCCAAACCATTGATAAAAGACTCTCGAATAACTTCCTGTTGATATTGATCAGCCGTAACTGCTTTGAAGGCACAGTCTTTACTAAGTCTCTGAAGTTCTTGTAAAAATTCATCAAGTGACTCACCAGGTTTTTGTTTCCGAGTAGCAAGGAGGTGTCGAGAGAATATCACGTTGGGTGTCTTAACGAAGAGTTTGCTTAGTACATCAATAGCAGAATCATAAGTTGTACATTCCTCTATGTAATCATATACATCAGAAGAGACAAAGCTTATTAATGTCGAGTCTGTCTGATGCATCATTGATTGCCACACTCATCAAAGAAGTTATTTAGTATACGAAGCCAGTGCTTCCAATACTTTGCAGCAGCAGGTGAGTTGGGATCCAGATCCAAGCGTTGTGGTTTCAGTAGCTTCTCCGTCCCAAGTCGGACTGTTTGACTTCTGAAAATAAGTTGCTTAAACCAGCTAAGGACCAAAGTACTTAAGAGGTGCAATTAATCACCAAAAACTCCATGGATTGGTTTTCAATGGATAGTTGCAAGGTGGTGTGATATTTTAGTTTTAGTTTTGAGATACAGCGTGGAAACAGACCCTTCGGCCCACCGCACCGACCAGCGATACCCGCACATTAACACTATCCTGGGACAATTTACATTTATACCGACCCATTAAATCCTACAAATCTGTACATCTTTGTAGTGCGGGAGGAACCCAAAGATCTCGGAGAAAACCCACGCGATCAAACGGAGAACGTACAAACTCCATATAGACAGCACTCATATGAACAGAATTCGTATAGGTTCGGCTGATCATGTCTATTCTGCCATTCAATCATGGCTGATCTATCTCTCCCTCCTAACCCCATTCTCCTGCCTCCTCCCTATTTCCCCTGACACCCATATTAATCAAAAATCTCTGCCTTAAAAATATATATTGACGGCCTCCACAGCCTTCTGTGGCAAATAATTCCACTACCCTCTGACGAAAGAACTGGTGCCCACCCCTAATTCCCCAAAAGAAATTCCTCCCGTCTGTCTCCCTCCTAATGGAATGTCCTTTAATTCTGAAGTTATGACCTCTAGTCCTAGACTCACACGTCAAAATAGCCCGTCCACACGTCCACATCAACTCTATCCAAGCCTTTCACTATTTTGTACATTTTAATGTTCCCCCACATTCTTCTAATCTCCAGCAAACATACATTAGGTCCAGTGCTGTCAAAAGCTCATCATATGTGGCCAGATGGCTACATGGGGAATTAGGGGTGGGCACCAGTTAATGGGGAATTAAGGGTGGGCACCAATTAAAGGGGTAGGGGTGGGCACCAGTTAATGGGGATTTAGGGGTGGGCACCAGTTAATGGGGATTTAGGGGTGGGCACCAGTTAATGGGGAATTAGGGGTGGGCACCAGTTAATGGGGAATTAGGGGTGGGCACCAGTTTACTGTTTAGTTTTAGGTTTACCATCTTGTTTTCTTAATTATAATGTTGATGAAAGCTTGAAAGGATTTCAATTGCTAAATGGCCCACGTCTGTTCCTGTAATCCTGGTCTCACATCCACTGGGTTGAATATGTTTTCTCCTCTGTTTTAAAGCAACCTTCCCGGGTGGTCTTGTGGTGTCCCCGGTTGCCGGTTTTTAAATCGGCGCCAGATACGTTTTTTTGGCCTTCCATCACAGCGATGTGATGGATGTTTATGTAAATTATGTTGTGTCTTGGGTCTATTTGTTTGTAATGTATGGCTGCAGAAACGTCATTTCGTTTGGACCTCAAGGGGTCCAAATGACAAATAAATTGAATCTTGAATCTTGAATCTTGAATCTTGATGTGGAGAACAGTGTCTCGCTCCTCATCTCCCAAAAATAAATTTTCATTAGGCGAGAACTGAAATCAATTTTCATTAGGCGAGAAAATAGTATTGGGTAGGCTAATGGGACTGAGGGATGATCAATCCCCTGGGCCTGATGGTCTGCGCCCCAGGGTGCTCAGGGAGGTGGCTCTAGAAATAGTGGATGACTTTGGTGATCATTTTCCAATGTTCAATAGATTTAGGATCAGCTAATGTTATCCCACTTTTCAAGAAAGGAGCGAGAGAGAATACGGGGAATTACAGACCAGTTAGCCTGACTTCAGTACTGCTGGAGTCAATTATTAAAGAGGTAATAATGGGGCATTTGGGTAGCAGTAAAAAGATTATTTGATATTTGATTGGTTGATGGTTGGACAAAAGCCAGAGATGCAAAGACAAAAAGAGTGAGATGAGGAGATAAGTAGAGAACAGGAGCAAATTGTGGTCAGAGGAAGGAATATGGGTTGCAGGTGGATGGTGGGGAAGGACCAGATTGGAAACGCCACCTATCCATGTGCTCCATGGATGTTGCCTGACCTGCTGAGTTACTCCAGCACTCTGTGTCCTACGCAGGATTCCAGCATCTGCAGTATTTTTGTCTCTACATGGAGAGGTTGGTTCCCATTAATTGCACGTGGAATCAGTCCCCGCTTCTCTACCACGGAGCAACATCCAAGACACGACCAGAAAAGCATCTGTGAGCTCTTTAGCGCTGCTGCTAACTAAGGCAAATAGCAGAAGCTGCAGCTATCAAATTATCCTTCATCAATGGCATTTAACTTTCAATTAACTTTATGGACTTGTCATTTTCCACCTCTTTCATTACTAGGAGTTCCAACCCCGTGGCTACCCAAGCAGCAACAGCCAATTTTGTACATACATTAGAAACACATCACTTCCAGCTTTCTTCTCTCTGCAATCAGTCTGAAGTGCCTCGACCCGAAACGTCACCTATCCATGTTCTCCAGAGATGCTCCCTGACCTGGTGAGTTACTCCAGCACTCTGTGTCCTTTTGTGTATTAACCAGCATCTGCAGTTCCTTGTTTTTTATGTTTAAACATCAGCCATTGTCCAACCATTGAGGGGGGAAGACGCCTTTTCTGTAAAATCGCTATGGCCCTAAACTTTCTTGGATTTAATGAAAAGAAGACAGAGGTGATTTTATTTGATCCCAATGGCTGCCGTGAACCTCCATTTGTTGATTTAGGTCCATTGCCAAGGTACGTGAAGCCAACAGTTGTGAACCTGGGTTTTAGGATGGTGCGTGGTGGTTAAGTCCAGCTTCTTTCACCTAAGGAAGCTGGCAAAGGTGAAGCCCATTCTCGAGCGGCAGCATTTTGAGACAGTAATCCATGCCTTTATTACATCTAGGCTGGATTACAGTAACGCGCTCTATTTTGGTGTTGCTCGTTCTTCACTGGCTCGTCTCCAGTTGGTTCAGAATGCTGCTGCTCGCCTTTTAACAGGGACTCGAAAGAGGGAGCACATATCGCCAATTCTGGCCTCCCTACACTGGCTCCCGGTGCACTTTCGAGTTAATTTTAAGATACTGTTATTTGTTTTTAAATCTCTGAATGGGCTCGCCCCGCCCGGTCCCTCAGGTCAGCTGGTCAGCTGCTCCTGGAGGTACCGAGGTCTAGTCGGAGGCTCAGAGGGGATAGAGCCTTCTCTGTTGCTGCTCCGGCACTCTGGAACACCCTGCCGTTGCACATCAGACAGGCTCCCTCACTGTCCATCTTCAAATCCAGTGTTAAAACACATTTGTACTCCCTGTCTTTTGACCATGCCTGAGGCTTTGCTTCTGTTTGTGGTGTTTTTGATGTTTCTTTATTTTACATGTCTTTTCCTACTATTTCTTTTGATTGTTATTTTTGGTGTGTATTAACTTTTTTGTCAATGATTAGTGATGTACAGCACTTTGTTGCAGCTATGTTTGTATTTTTAAAGTGCTCTATAAATAAAATTATTATTATTATTAACCATCTTCCAATCCACCCACCCCCCTCCACCCCACTCACTGGTATCCACCTATCACTTTAGTTCAGAGAATACAGGTTACAGGGCTCAATGAGTCTATGCCGACCATCGATCACCCAGTCAGACTTGTTCTATATTATCCCAATTTCTCATTTGTCAAGTTGGGAAAAGGGGAAGTACAACGGGATCTGGGGGTCCTTGTTCATCAATCAATGAAAGTAAGCATGCAGGTGCAGCAGGCAGTGAAGAAAGCGAATGGCATGTTGGCTTTCATAACAAGAGGAGTTGAGTATCGGAGAATAGAGGTCCTACTGCAGTTGTACAGGGACCTAGTGAGACCACACCTGGAGTATTGTGTACAGTTTTGGTCCCCTAATTTGAGGAAGGACATTCTTGCTATTGAGGGAGTGCAGCGTAGGGTTACAAGGTTAATTCCTGGGATGGCGGGACTGTCATATGCTGAAGGAATGAAGTGGCTGGGCTTGTATATTCTGGAGTTTAGAAGGATGAGAAGTATCTTATTGAAACATATAAGATTATTAAGAGTTTGGACACGCTAGAGGCAGGAAACGTGTTCCCGATGTTGGGGGAGTCCAGAACCAGGGGCCACTGTTTAAGAATAAGGAGTAATCCATTTAGAACGGAGACGAGGAAACACTTTTTCATACAGAAAATTGTGAGTCTGGGGAATTCTCTGCCGCAGAGGGCGGTGGAGGCCGGTTCTCTGGATAGTTTCAATAGAGAGCTAGATAAGGCTCTTAAAGATAGCGGAGTCAGGAGATATGGGGAGAAGGCAGGAACGGGGTACTGATTGGGGATGATCAGCCATGATCACATTGAATGGCGGTGCTAGCTCGAAGGGCCGAATGGCCTACTCTTCCCCGGGTGTTCAGGTTTCCTCCCACGCTCCAAAGACGTGCAGGTTTGTAGTTTAATTTGGCTTTGGTAAATAAAAATTATAAATTGTTTCTAGTGTGTCGGATAGTGCTAGTGCACGGGGATCGTCGGTTGGCGCGGGCGCGGTGCCCGTTTCGGCGCCGTATCTCTAAACTCAGTTGAAGTAAAATCTACCGATCCATCTTTCACTGATTCATTGCTCCTCTGTGATCAAATGGAAATAAATATACATGATACTCACTGAATCTATTCACCGTTGCTGAGAAAACTAGTCGGCATTACAGGAACTGCCAGGCCTTATAACATCAAACCTTGGCATTAATCCAAACTGTTGGCGATGGATAGAGACTTTGGCGTCCCTTCTGTTCAGAATGCGTTAATCATTAAAGCAATCCATTACTGCAGCGGTACACAGGCCATTAGGCTTGCCTTTCTCCTGCACATTACGCCTATTTAGTTTAGTTTAGTTTAGCTAGAGGTTAGTTAGAGTTAGAGACATGATAGAGGTCTTTAAAATGATGAGAGTTTTAGACAGGGTTGATGTGGATAAGCTTTTTCCATTGAGAGTAGGGAAGATTCAAACAAGGGGACATGATTTGAGAATTAAGGGACAAAAGTTTAGGGGTAACATTAGGGGGAACTTCTTTTCTCAGAGAGTGGTAGCTGTGTGGAATGAGCTTCCAGTGGAAGTGGTGGAGGCAGGTTCGATTTTATCATTCATAAATACATTGGATAGGTATATGGACGGGAAAGGAATGGAGGGTTATGGTCTGAGTGCAGGTAGATGGGAGTAGGTGAGAGTAATGCCCCTGTCCCACTTAAGAAACCTGAACGGAAACCTCTGGAGACTTTGCGCCCCACCCAAGGTTTCCGTGCGGTTCCCGGAGGTTGCAGGTGGTTGCCGGAGGTTGCAGGTAGTGGAAGCAGGTAGGGAAACTGACAAAAACCTCCGGGAACCGCACGGGAACCTTGGGTGGGGCGCAAAGTCTCCAGAGGTGTCCGTTCAGGTTTCCTAAGTGGGACAGGGGCAATAGTGTTCAGCACGGACTAGAAGGGCCGAGATGGCCTGTTTCCGTGCTGTAATTGTTATATGGTTAGTTCAGTTTAGTTTATTGCCACGTGTACCGAGGTACAATGACAAGTTTTTGTTGCGCGCTATCCGGACAGCGGAAAGACAAAACTCGATCACAATCGAGCCATTTACAGTAGCAATATTACAAAATTTTGAGATTTAAAAAGTCAAGTCTCTAATTTATCCCATCAGATAAAGCATAAAAAGAAGTTTAATTTGACACCTAATTCACTTTCATATCTCAAGTATTTAAAAAGTTATGGCCATTTTCATACTCGGAAATTAGCATCTTGTTCCCTATTGATTTTCTATGGACATAACAAAAAAGCTGTGATCGTGTGCAGTCAAAAGCCCATAACCTTCTTAAAAATTAAGAGAACTGAATGAAATTTTCAGTTATTGTAGATTGAACCATTCTGAAACAAATATAAAATGATCTTACTTGGATGACCTGAAATTAAAGCATATAATTAGTTAGTTACCCAAGTGTAGCTAATTTCAAACTTCAATTACTAGATCTAAACATCTATCCATTTCTTAATAAATGATTAACATTTTTAAATAGCCTAAGTGTCCAAATAATATTCATAAATAATTCACAATAAAACATGATTTTTAAATCTCATTTACATTAATTTATAGGCCAAAGGAAGGAATTTAGTGTTTAATTGCTGTAAATTAAAGTCAATTTAAATCAGCTTTCTAGTGGGTTCCTGTGAACGCGCTGGTTTAGAACGTTCACATTGCGGTGGATTTGTGCCCTCAAATGCCCAGAAAAATACTGCGGGATATAATGGGGCCAGAATTAGCTACTCGCAATATTAAACTTTGTATAAAGGGATCTTAAGAAGCCCTTTTTAATGTAAAAATAAACAGCCTACCTTCTGTTGTCTGCTCTATGCGACCCTGACGGCTGCCGGTGGTCGCGGGTTTAGAGATTGATTTTTAAACTACTATAACTATTATACAAGGCCTTTAAAACTAATAATAGCTTTTGCGACGGGGTCTTCCAGCGATTTTTCGTTAATAATTAACTAGGCTGAACATCTTCGATTGGAACGGCCTAGAGAAAATCGCGTTTTAAACCCGCCCCCCTCTAAACGGCGCCAAAATCACACACACAGGCTGGGACAGATTTTCAGTGATGCTTCAGGTACGTTTTGCAACATACCTATTTACAGTGCAGAGAAAAGGGAATAGTGGAAGATAAAGCCAGCAAACTCCAATCAAGGATAGTCCGAGCATCACCAATGAGGTAGATAGTAGTTCAGGACTGCTCTCTGATTGTGGTAGGATGGTTCAGTTACCTGATAACAGCTGGGAAGAAACTGTCCCTGAATCTGGAGGTGTGCGATTTCACACTTCAGTATCAGGCAAAAGGTATATTGGTGCCCCATCTGTAGTGGTGAGGCTTTACTTTAGAGGCAAACATCAGGGAGGCTGCATAGTGTTGAATACTAATTGTAAAATGAGGCTGTTAGTAGAGATTTGCCATCATATCATATTAGTGGATAAATTATTGAATGTATTGGCTGAGGGGAACAAGGACTAATGCACAGCTAAAGGCTGCGCTCCCAGAGAGAGCTCAATTGGTATATTTTAAAATGGATGTCAAATTCTATCTGCTAATTGCAAAGATGAATGACCCAAACATCTCCAATGCATGAGATAAGGGATCTGGCACCAGCCAACATACCCACTGGAGTAATCAGACCATTAACCCTGTCCTCCAAAATGATATATAGAGGGAGAGGGGGGGGGGGGGGGGGGCTCATTGAGATGTACCGAACAGTGGAAATAGTGAACATGAGCAGTGTGACTGTGATGTGAACTCACACCATCTGCTGAGTCATATTGCCACAGCAGAAATGCAGGACATTGGGAAAAAATGCAGATGAATAAGATTATTCAGTCCCAAGCTGGATGTGGAGAGGATGTTTCCACTAGTGGGAGGGTCTCGGACCGGAGGCCATAGCCTCAGAATGAAAGAACGCACCTTTAGGAAGCAGATGAGGGAGGAATTTCTTTAGCCAGAGGGTGGGGAACCTGTGGAATTCATCGACAGACGGCTGTGGAGGTCAAGTCAGTGGGTATTTTTAAGGCGGAGATTGACTGATTCTTGATTAGTACGGGTGTCGGGGGTTATGGGGAGAAGGCAGGAGAATGGGGTTGAGAGGAAAAGGTAGATCAGCCGTGATTAAATGGTGGAGTAGATTTGATGGGCTGAATGGCCTAATTCTGCTCCTATAAATGATGAACTTATGAATGACTCTAGCATTCAATAAATCAGCGAAATATCCAGACATGGATATTCCAGACACTTGTCCTTTCCTTCCACTGTGAGGTGGCTCAAGGAGAGAGGATGAGGAGCCACGGTGATCTCATGGATGACCAGGTAAGCTTGAAGGGGTGAACATAGAGTCATCAGGAATGAGCTGCCAGAAAAAGTAGTTGAGGCAAATACTATGACAATATTTGAAAGAGATTTGGACAAGGGACACAGATAGGGCAGGTTAGGAGAGATATGGGCCAAACGCAGGCAAATGGGATGGGCTTAGATTGGGCATCTTGGCCAGCATGGATGAGATGGGCCAAAGAGCCTGTTTTCTAGCTGTATGTCCCTATCGCTCGATGACTCTAGCTGAGATCTCCATTTACAAGCAAGCGTCCTCTGTGTGTGAAACCATTTTATTTTGTGTCATTACCACCAGGTGGCGCCGTACATAGCAGCCGCGCCAACAGCCTGTCTCGTCTTTTTTTTTGATGTTTTGGACAGTGTTTATTTGTATGTTTTAATGTGTCTTTAGTTTTTGTATTATGTGGGGGTGGGGGTGGGGGGAAACCTTTCTTATCTCGTTCTTCGACGGAGATGCGACTTTTTCCATTCGTATCTCCATCTGCCCTGCGGCCTTAACATCGTGGAGCTGGCGGTCCCTCTGTTAGGGATCGACTCCGGGAGCTCCAAACCGCAGGAGCTTCGACCTCCCCGATCGCGGGAGCTCCGATCGCCCCAATGTGGGAGCTTCGATGGCCCCGACTGCGGGGGTTTCGAATGCCCCGATTGCGGGGGAAATGGAGGAAAGAATATATAAGTTATCTGTCTTCCATCACAGTGGGGAATGTGAGGTCCCCGAAAAAAACCCTGGGGATTCTCACACGCCATTGTGGTGGCTGTTTAAGGTGGTTTAATTTTTATGTGGATATGTATCTTGTTGCTTTTTTTTGTATGAGTGTTGGCAAATCAAATTCTTTGTGATGTTTACATAATTCGCTAATAAAATTAATTACAATTGCAATTACAATTATCCACCCGCTACTGACCTTAAGAGTATTGTGTTCAGTTCTGGGCAACGTGTTATGGGAAAGATGTTGTCAAGCTGGAAAGGTACAGATTTACAAGGATGTTGCCAGGGCTCGAGGGTCTGAGCTATAGGGAGAGGTTGAGTAGACTGGGACTCTATTCCTTGGAGCGCAGGCGGATGATGGGGTGATCTTATAGAGCTGTATAGATTCATGAGAGGAATAGATCGGGTAATTGCGCAGAGTCACTTGCCCAGTGTAGGTGAATTGAGGACCAGAGGACATAGGTTCAAGGTGAAGGGGAAAAGATTTAATAGGAATCTGAAGGGTAACGTTTTCACACAAAGGGTGGTGGATATATGGAACAAGCTGCCAGAGGAGGTTGTTCAGGCAGGGACTAACCCAACATTTAAGAAGCAGTTAGACAGATACATGGATAGGACAGGTTTGAAGGGATATGGACCATATGTTGGCAGGTGGGACGAGTGTAGCTGGTACATGTTGGCCGGTGTGGTTAAAAATGATGGATGCTGGATGGAAAAATACATGAGGGGTGAGGAAAAACTCAATCATACTGGGAAATCATACTTCTCTCTCCTCATAAGTCAAGAGTCAGAACTGGGTGTATGGTACAGCCAGAGGAGGTACCTGTAGTTGAAGCAGGTACTATAAAAACCTTTAAAAGTAATTTGGAAAAGCACCGAGATAGGAAAAGTTTAGATAGGAAAGGCATGGCCCAGTTGGGCTGAAGGGCCTGCTTCCATGCTATATAACTCAATGACTCTATGACTCGTTTTCTTTCATTTCATTATACAATGAATCCGAAAGTTGCGTGTAAATGATACAAAAGTTGAATTTTGTGTACGATAATTTGCTATAAAATTCCTTATTAGGGTATGGCGTAGTAAATTTGAATTTACGTATAACAATCCTTTACAGGCTCTTTATTCAATAGAAATATAATTTTCAAACACTGTTTAGTTTAGTTTGGTTTGGTTTAGAGATACAACATGGAAACAGGCCCTTCGGCCCACCGACTCCGCACCGACCAGCGATCCCCTCACATTAACACTATCCTACACACATTAGGGGCAATTTTACATTTATACCAAGCCAATTGACCTACAGACCTGCACAACTTTGGAGCGTGGGAGGAAACCAAAGATCTCGGAGAAACCCCACGCACGTCTCGGGGACAACGTACAAACTCCGTGCAGAGAACACCCGTAGTCGAGATCGAACCCGGGTTTCTGGCGCTGTAAGGCAGTAGCTCTACCCGTAGTAATTCTACGATAAATCTAAAAGTCATGCAAAAATTGAATTTAGTGTACAATAATTTGCAGTAAAATCCATCATTAGTGTAAGGCTTGTAATAAATTTGAACTTACATAGAACAAACCTTTAGTAAATAGAAATGGAATTTTCAAGCACTGTTATGCAAACATTCAATACTCAGTGGATTAGGTTATTGGCACTTTTTTGCAGCCAGCAGTTCATGCAATTAATTTTCTAGATGTTCATGCCAGGCCGCTGGACCGTCTATAGACATCTTGGAGAAAGAAAGTCAGTGCTGGTTACAAGTCAGTTTTGAGATCAACCTAAAATTGCACTGCCATTTCTTCCCCGTGCCTAAAACAAGAAAAGAACAAGTCTAGTTCTTAAAGCACACTTCAGTCGAGCACAGGTAGACAGAAATGCTGGAGAAACTCAACGGGTGAGGCAGCATCTATGGATCGCAAGACCCTTCTTCAGACTGATGTGGGGCTAATTGGCTTGGTAAAATCGTAAATTGCCCCTAGTGTGTAGGATAGTGTCAGTATGCAGACCCCGCTGGTCGGCACGGTCTCGGTGGGATGGTTCCACGCTGGCTCTCTAAACTAAACTAAACTAAACTAAACTAAACTAAACTAAACTAAACAATCACTGCAGCAAGATGAGTATTGCAGCTGTATTGGACTTTGGCTCCACTGCATTTGGAGCATTGGATGTAGTTCTGTTCACCCCATTGCAGGAGAGATGCGGCGGCTTTGGAGAAGGTGCGGTGGAGGTTTACCAAAATTCTGGAGGGTTTCAGCTGCAGGGATGGATAGACTTGGATAGTTGTTTCTGGAACGCCAGACGTTGGGAGGAGACTTAATAGAGATATATACAATTAGTAGAGGCAGAGATAGGGTTGACAGAACCGTTTCCCCAGGGTAGAGACTTCCAATACCAGAGGGCATAGCTATACATTGAGAAGGGGGAAAGTTTAATAGAGATGTGCGTGGCAGGTTTTTTGTACAGAGAGTATTGGGGGCCAGGGGTGGTGGTGGAGGAGGATACAATAGTGGCATTTAAGAGGCTTTTATCTCGGCACATGGAAGTGCGGGAAATAGAGGGACAGGGATCATGTACAGGCAGATAAGATCACTTTACAGTGCATTGAGAAAGTATTCAGACCCCTTCACGTTTTCCACATTTTGTTACATTACGGCTTTATTCTAAAATTGGTTACAGTCATTTTTTTAAATCATCAATCTACAAACAATACCACATAGTATAAAAGCGAAAACAGGTGTTTAGTAATTATTGCAAAATAATTAAAAATAAATAACTGAAATATCACATTTACGTTAGTATTCAGACCCTTTGCTGTGACTCTCAAAATTGAGCTTTGGTGCATCGTGTTTCCATTGATTATCCTTGAGATGTTTCTACAACTTGATAGGAGTCTACAAGTGGTAAATTAAATTGATTGTACATGATTTGGAAAGGCACACACCTGTCTATGTAAGGCCCCACTGTTGACAGTGCATGTCAGAGCAAAAAACAAGCCATGAAGACGAAGGAATTGTCTGTAGACCTCCGAGACAGGATTGTGTTGAGACACAGATTTGGGGGAAACATTTTTTGGAGCATTGCAGGTCCCGAAGAGCACAGTGGCCTCCGTCATTCTTAAATAGAACTTTGAAACCACCAGGACTCTTCATAGAGCCTGGCCAAACTGAGCAATCGGGGGAGAAGGGCCTTAGGATAGAGACTTACTAACATATTCAGGGAGGTGACCAAGAACCCGATGGTCACTCTGACAGAGCTCCAGAGTTCCTCTGTGGAGATGGGAGAAACTTCCAGAAGGCCAACTATATCTGCAGCACTCCACCAATCAGGCCTTTATTGTAGAGTGGCCAGACAGAAGCCACTCCTCAGTTAAAGGCACATGACAGCTCGCTTGGAGTTTGCCAAAAGGCACCTAAACAAAATTCCCTGGCCTGATGAAACCAAGATTGAACTCTTTGGCCTGAATGCCAAGTGTCACGTCTGGAGGAAAACAGGCACCGCTCATCACCTGGCCAATACCATATCTACGGCGAAGCATTGTGGTGGCAGCATCATGCTGTAGGGATGTTTTTCAGCGGTAGGAACTGGGAGACCGTTCAGGATCGAGGTAAAGATGAACGGAGCAAAGTATAGAGAGATCCTTGTTGAAAACCTGCTCCAGAGCGTTCAGGACCTCAGACTGGGGCAGACGTTCACCTTCCAACAGGACAACGACCTAAAGCTCACGTCCAAGACAACGCAGGAGTGGCTTTGTGACAAGTCTGTGAATGTCCGTAAGTGGCCCGGCCAGAGCCCGGACTTGAACCCGATCGAACATCTCTGGAGGGACCTGAAAATAGCTGTGCATCGACACTCCCCCATCAAACCTGACAGAGCTTGAGAGGATCTGCAGAGAAGAATGGGATAAATTACCCAAATACAGGTGTGCCAAGCTTGTAGTGTGATACCCAAGAAGACTTGAGGTTGTAATCACTGCCAAAGGCGCCTCAATAAAGTACTCAGTAAAGGGTCTGAATACTTATGTAAATGTGATATTTCAGTTATTTATTTTTAATTATTTTGCAAAAATTTCTAAACACCTGTTTTCACTTATTTTATTGTGGGCTATTGTGTGTAGATTGCTGATAAAAAATAGAATTTAATCCATTTTAGAATAAGGCTGTAACGTAACAAAATGTGGAAAAAGTGAAGGGGTCTGAATACTTTCTGAATGCACTGTAACTTGGCATCATGTTCAGCACAAACATTGGGGGCCGAAGGGCCCATTTCTTGTGCTGTACACTTCTATGTTCTATGTTCTGTCAGGGGAGACATGTCCTTGTGTAGAGCAAGATAAATATGAACGCATATTGCAGAAATTTAAATTTGAACACATCCCGCGACACTCCTCCGTGCTATGCAATTGCATTTCAATGAAAGATAAATCATAATGCACGGCTGAGTTACTCCAGCATTTGGGTCTCCCCCTCGTAAACCAGCGTAAATCCGCCTATCCCGGTGCTTTCATTACTTCGCTCGGTGAAGCTTGCAGCGCAGCATACTACTTTCCACGTAATTCGTGGCCAATTTCCGCGAAAAGCTTCAGGAGACACGAGTCAGCATCGCTGCGATCCTCAGCAAACACTCAGCGCACTGGAAGAAATTGCATTTTAATATCTCGGCATGTTTCCTTCCGCCTTTGCCCTGCGCACAAAGTATCGACCATAGCCGTCAATGTTGCACGCTTGACGACACATCACGCTGCATGCGCTGGCTCCAAAACAGCAACATCGGAGTTCAAAAGTCATCGTTTCTATGTATGTGAAGGTACATTAGCTTCCCCCTCCCTTCCCCTGAGGTTTTGTGCTACCTTTTGATGATCACTAATGGGAAATTAAAAGGATCCTGTGTCTGGTTCTCCCCCCTCCCTCCGGATGCAGTGTCTGTGGAGAGCTTTAACGTGTGTGTGTGTGTGTGGGTGTGTGTGTGTGTGTGTGTGTGTGTGTGTGTGTGTGTGTGTGTGTGTGTGTGTGTGTGTGTGTGTGTGTGTGTGTGTGTGTGTGTGTGTGTTTCCCTGGCTGCCTCTCGCACAGTCAAATTAATTGGGAGTCGGGGAGAAAAGAAAAGGGTTTTTAATCTGACGCGAATCTCAGATCCTGAAGCTTTGAATCGCGTCATTTTGCCAAGATGAACCATTTAAACCATTCTGAAGATACTCAAAGCCTCTTGTAATGAGCTGCTGTATGAGAAAGGCTAAACTTTCTCTCATTTCTCGTGGCTAATTCATCACTGCAGCTCCAGTTTCAGATGGTGTTGATGTGCTGTTAAATGTAATCATTTAATTAAACTGCTACATCTGCACTAGTTAGATCCTCTTTTCGGCATTTTATTGCTCCCATATTGCAACCGACAGTTGTGATTTTCTTTTATAATTTAATGTATTTTCCAAATTGAGAAGGTCACCCGTAAATCCTTCTCGTGGAATAATTTCCTTCTGATCGCAGTATTTAACAGAAAAAGCTCGTTATAAGATTGCACTTCACATGGAGGCTCACAGACGATGATGGGGGGGAAATAATGACCTGTTGCACTAACGTTCAGGATTAAAGATGAAAGCTAAACCGATTAAGGAGCGTTGATTTAAAGCGGAGATTGATAGGGTCTTGATTAGGAAGGGGGTAAAAGGTTATGGGTAGAAGGCTGGAGAATGGGGTTGAGAGGGGGGGAAAATAGATCAGCCATGATCAAATGGCGGAGCAGACTCAATGGGCCGAATAGCCTAACTCTGCTCCAATGTCTTATGATAATGTAATGGATAATAATGGCACAGTGGCGCAGCGGTAGAGTTGCTGCCTAATGCCCCTGTCCCACTTAGGAAACCTAAACGGAAACCTCTGGAGACTTTGCGCCCCACCCAAGGTTTCCGGGCGGTTCCCGGAGGTTGCAGGTGGTTGCCGGAGGTTGCAGGTAGTGGAAGCAGGTAGGGAGACTGACAAAAACCTCCGGGAACTGCACGGAAACCTTGGGTGGGGCGCAAAGTCTCCAGAGGTTTCCGTTCAGGTTTCCTAAGTGGGACAGGGGCATTACAGCAACAGAGACCCGGGTTCGATCCTGACTACGGGTGCTGTCTGTACGGAATTTGTTCGTCTACCCGTGAATTGCGTGGGTTTTCTCCGGGTTCCGGTTTCCTCCCACACTCCAAAGACATACAGGTTTGTGGGCCAATTGGCTTGATATAATTGTAAATCGTCCACTTAGTGTGTGTTGGATAATGTAAGTGGGTGGGAATCGATGGTTGACGTGGACTCGGTGGGCTGAAGGGCCTGTTTCTCTACTCTAAACTAAACTAGTATTTATGCAAGTCACCCTAGTTATTTATATATATAGGAACAGAGTCATAGAGTTGTACAGCAATACAGCGTAGAAACAGGCCCTTCAGCCCATCTTTCCCACTCTGGCCAACATGTCCCATCTACACTAGTCCCACCTGCCTGCACTTGGTCTACATCCCTCCAAACTTGTCCTATCCATGTACCTGTCTAAATGTTTCTTAAATGTTGGGATAGTCCCTGCCTCAACTACCTTCTCTGGCAGCTCGTTCCATACACCCACCTCCCTGTTGCAATGTATTCTGGATCAGTGGGCATGGAAATTTGCTCTTGGCTAAACATCTGACAGAGACGCAACTGTACATCCGTTTACAGCACCAGGCACAGTTGTGGCAATTGGAAATTAATTTCAGAAATGAGTGCAACGAGTGATTAGTACGGGTGTCAGGGGTTACATAGAAACATAGAAAATAGGTGCAGGGGTAGGCCATTCGGCCCTTTGAGCTTGCACCGCCATTCAATATGATCATGGCTGATCATCCAACTCATTATCCTGTACCTGCCTTCTCTCCATACCCTCTGATCCCTTTAGCCACAATGGCCACATCTAACTCCCTCTTAAATATAGCCAATGAACTGGCCTCAACTACCTTCTGTGGCAGAGAATTCCAGAGATTCACCACTCTCTGTGTGAAAAATGTTTTTCTCATCTCGGTCCTAAAAGACTTCCCCCTTATCCTTAAACTGTGATCCCTTGTTCTGGACTTCCCCAACATCGGGAACAATCTTCCTGCATCTAGCCTGTCCAACCCATTACGAGGGGGAGGGCAGGAGAATGGGGTTGAGAGGGGAAGATAGATCAGGCACCATGATCGAACGGTGGTGTAGACGACGGGCCGAATGGCCTAATTATGCTCCTATCACATATGAAATCATGAACACTGATAGATTACATCACACATGCGACTATATTTCCTGATGAACAGTTACTCAGATTATTTGTTTTCTTCTGAGCTGCGATTGCTGTTGATGCTACAAGCCTATAACTTCATGGTATATCTAAAGTACTTTAGTTGAATGTAAGGAATTGCCCCCTGTTGGAGACAGGAGGAACTGCAGGTTGGTTTAATTTAATTTAATTTAATTTAGTTTAGAGATACAGCGTGGAAACAGAATAGAATAGTTTCTTTATTGTCATTGTAACATGGGCCATGTACAACGAAATTTAAAATGTCAGCCAGTCAGTGCAGCATTCAAACATTTCTAAAGTTAACGAAACATCCACGGTAAAATAATAAAGATAAGCAAATAAATAAATATCACAGACAAAGCACGCATACACACCCAACCCTCCATCCTTCTGTCGATTTCACCGTTACCACAGTCCCTTAGTCTGTATCGCCCCTGCGTTCCTTGGCGGCTACATTTAGTGCTTTTATAGCAGTGGGGTAAAAACTGTTTTTTAGTCTATTTGTCCTTGTCCTTGTAGATCTGTACCGTCTGCCTGACGGCAACAGTTCAAACAGGGAGTGTCCGGGGTGGGAGATGTCCTTTATTATATTCTGGGTTTTTTTGGTGCAGCGGGAACTGTGTAGGTCCTCCAAGGTAAGGAGAGGGCAGCCGACAATCCTCTGGGCGTTGTCAATGGCCCTCTGGAGCGCTTTCCTCTGAGCCACTGTGCAGCTGGTGTACCACACGCATACACAGTATGTTAGCCTGTCCAACCCATTACGAGGGGGAGGGCAGGAGAATGGGGTTGAGAGGGGAAGATAGATCAGGCACCATGATCGAACGGTGGTGTAGACGACGGGCCGAATGGCCTAATTATGCTCCTATCACATATGAAATCATG